>NC_045738.1:22745663-22745920 GCF_008692095.1 Etheostoma spectabile | reverse complement strand
TGGTCAATAACCCTCATTTATATAGATTTGTACCTAATATTTGAGTGTTCAAACTTTTGGCCTGTACTGTATATATATTATACACACATATACATATATATATATATACACACAGTATACAGTATATAACCTGTTTTACAGGTTAAAGGGGTGTTTCAGAATTTTATTTCTAACATTATACTATCATCAGACATTTACATCAATAGCCTGGCTATAATTTATAATTTATTTGCCTTTGGTGTACTGTGGAGTGGGTA
>NC_045738.1:22745223-22745653 GCF_008692095.1 Etheostoma spectabile | reverse complement strand
GTTTTTAAATGGCAGGCTAGCAGATACTGTTGACTTGCGCTAGCCTAGCACCAGCGAACTGGAACTGGAAGGACTGGATGAAAAGTGTGGAAAACTGTCTCCACTGATAAAAAACACACACTGGCTAACTTGGAAATTGAAGGGAGCAATGACTTTGTTAGCCTTAGATATGCAAACCTTTGGGCAAGAGCACCTGTCCTTCTCTCTGCAGCGATGCATAGTTGAGGAACGGAGGGATGAAGATGATCAGAAGTAAACACTTTCCAATGGTCATGAGCACAGAGCTGTAAGACCCTCTGCCTTCAGCTGCAGCTTGGCTGTGCACTCTTCGATCTGGATCCTAGTTCATGTAGAGGAGAAAATGACTTTAATTCAATTCAATTTAATCTGTATTGTCATTTCATAACAGAAGTTGTCTCAGGCATCCTAG
>NC_045738.1:22730037-22745213 GCF_008692095.1 Etheostoma spectabile | reverse complement strand
GGGGGGACATTTTATCTACATATTCACATAAACATTTAATCCTTGTGTTGTCCTCCTGGGTTAAAAAATGTACAACAATGTGACATTTTGGTCCCTTTTTCAGACCTTACTACCACTAGTTTTACACTACTTTTGGAATTCATGGTCAATAACCCTCATTTATATACAATTGTACCTCCTATTTGAGTTAAAAATGCAGAAATTATGAATTATTTTGACTGATAGTTAAGATCAGAGGAACAAACCAATGAGTTTAGTCAGGAATGAATGTGATCAATTGTGATTACAAAGAGAGTTGTATGGAATCCAATCCAATTTTTTGTGGTAATTTGGTTAAAATATTTCCGATATAGACTTTTTTTAAAGGGGTCAAATTTGACCCTAGAAATACAGGAGGGTTATACTGTACATCAATAATACAGTTAAAGCAATTTCAGTCGTTTTCATGCCCAGTAATATTATTTGATTATTATCAAAAACCCAAGAGTTGAATTGAGGGCATCAGGGTTAACCACAGTGTGTTTAAGTGGAAGATTTGAGCCTTTCCCAGGTAATAGAAAGTTTATAATGCTATTTTATTGTTCTGGATGCATGCCGAATTACAGGAATGTTGCATTTTATTTATGTAAAGATAAATTGTGAATATGTTTACGAGTGAGTAGGCTGTAAAGACGCATTGTTTATTAAATTCGCGGTTTCCAAAGGGGGGTTTGGCTCCTCTTCTGTACGAAACTACTTTTCACCGTCGGATACTGTGTCATTCTCCAAATTATAGCTCCAGATAACGTTAGTAAGTTGGTGTAAGAACAGTGTAAGCAGGAAAACGTCAGTAGCACCCACTTTATATCTGAACGAACTATTAACGTTAACTTTTGGAGTCAAGTCAGCTAGCTTAATGTGTTAGCCAACAGGGTTCTGCAGTCACATGTACAGTAACGTTAGCTAGCTAGCTAGCTATCATGAGCTAGCTATCGTCAACGTTGCATTACCTTTCTATCAGCATTGACAGGTTCATTGTTTGATGCTTGAGCTTCGGTTCTTCTACGCATTTTTAAAATGAAGTGCTGTTTTTAAACTCCACAGAATGAATGAAGACAACTTCGCTTCCTCGTAGAGATACAGGAAACGACAAGGGACAAACTTTCTCTTGCGCGTTTCGCTGCACGGTAGCCACCTATTTTGCTCGGTTTGCACTTTCAACCTTGGTCAATCTTTTTATTACAGTCATTATGAATCCACTTACTTTTAATGACATTTCCACACTTAATTTTTATACAGCTTATTGTGCATTCAGTGCCAACCACTGACGTTATTTTAAAACATTTAACTGTCAAAGCTAAATCATGAATTCATTCATTCATTCATTGTCTGTGATGCCGTATCATTGTGTATGTCGGATGTTTAATATTAATTTATCACTGATTTATCATTTTTTTACCCACAGTATCTCTCCTACAGTCTGTCTTTCTGTCATGCTCATACAGCAGACTGTAGTCTATGGTTCTATGGTCATGCATAAACTGTATATTATTTTTTTGTGATCAAATTTTAATTTTTACATTCAGAACAAAAATGTAAACAAAACCTTCACAGTAACACCAGTTACAAACAACACACTGAGGCATGGGAGCGTGTCCCAGGGCCACAAAATCACAGAGAGGAAAAACGGGAGGGAGGGAGACAAAACAACACATGGGCGGAAACGACACACACTACGACACGACCACCCACCACACACACACACACACAAACAAACACACACACACACACACACACACACACGCACACACACACAAGACAAGGGACCAATCACACACAAATAAAAGGAAAGGCTACAACATTGCCTTCAAGGACTCAGCAATGCTGTGTGACTGTTATATTATTAATATATATAGACTATATAAATTAATAATAAACAGTCTATGCATTTACAGCATCATGCTGGCCTGCAGGGGCCACTGTATCCTACAAACCCATCCCATGGTCTACAATCTTAAAATATTGCAATCAACAGCAAAGGCAGCAGGATTAACATTAAATAGGCTCATACAGGGTTTTTTTCAAATTGCACTTTTGCAAACTAGGCTTGTTTTTATCAAACTACATAACACAATTCACAAAAACACACACCCAAACTGCAAAATACCTCATATATCCTGCTAAATGAGGCACTGCAACCCAAATTACACAGAGCATTGTCAAAATCAAACTTTTTGCATCAAACGGCACACACTTCATTCATATTACTAGATTTTTGAAAAGCCCTCTCATCTATAGTAGGCTTTGCCATAATACTCAAATAGTTCAAATTGTAGAAAAATCTTCTGATTGTTCACATGCACAGAAACACTTGCAGATACACACACAATTATTTTATTTTTCACCAGTCAGTCAGTGCAACATATTATGCACAGCAGACATACTTAAATTGGACTGAACAAAAAATATGCATAGAAAAAACAGTGAACTAAAAGAGAAAATTGCAGAATAAATGTGCAAAAAACATAGCATCTTCCATGTAAAGAAAAAGGTGCGTTTCATTTTGTATGGCAGTGTTTTGAAATGGCAAACATGTGACTTTACGTCAGATTGTTCAGTGCATTTCACACATTTTGAATTGCAAAATGTGTGTAAAATATCTCTGAAATGAAATAGGGCCCTAACATAAACTACAGGTGGGAGACTTGACATATGGAAGACATAGACTGCATCTTATTAGAACGTAATATAACCAAATAGATTAAGAGACTCAATAATTAGGGCTGTGATTGCTCCTCTCAGAACAATCAAACAATCCTTTTGTATGATAACACATTTATGGTGGGCAGGACAGCTGCTGCCAAGATGAGTAATATATGCAAATTGCTGTTCTTATGATGTCATAGGCTACATGTGTGGCATATTGAAGATGTGGGTTTACTGTGACATTCAAACGGATGAATTCTGCATCGCTCACATACGCTTTCCCGCAACATTTGTTGTGAATTGAGCCTCCATGGATGTACTTGTTTTGCACAATTAAGGGAGGCATCAGATAATAAAGCGTAAAGATTTCCGGACAAATCCAACTGAAACATCAGATAGGAACTATTCAACCTTTATTTTTTGGCCTCATTCCCAATCCTGAGTCCAGTTGCTGTAAGATGTATTTTTCTGTATTTTACATTTACAGTATTATTCTTGATTTATTATGCATACTGTATATAACAAAGAGCCCAAAGCCAGAGTACCCTGACTGTTTATCCATTGAATAGTGTCTAGACAAAACAAAACCTCAACAATAAACCCTGTTTAGATAGCAGGTAGCAGTAATTAAAAAGCCGACTGGATCGAGATGATGAATGTCAGGTATTGACTCAACGCAGGCTGGCTGTGTGTGTGTGTGTGTGTGTGTGTGTGTGTGTTTTTCCCAGTGTATTCAAGGTTGATTAAGGCTAATGACGCAGGGCCTTCTTTGCCTCTTGCTGCTGTTCCAGCGCCACGTAATTAGGCCTGAGAGGAAAATGCTTTAATCAGACAACTGTAGCTTCACTCAGCACTTTGTGAACGCCATTCAAACAGCAGTCGCTTGGCCCTTGACTTCCACGTGGCCCGTCAGTCTTCACAGCGGTGAACAAAACACACGGGTCGTCTGCTGTCGGCCTCCTGTGGGAAATCAAAGGCGACCCCGTTCCATCAAAGATTTGGACTTAATCGTGACATTCGCTCTACAGCGACAGGAAGAAAAAAAAACTTGATGATGCACAAGGTCATTGACTGCCAGTCTAAAGGTTGGCGTAGTTTGTCTCTTGGATTACCGGTGCAGGGTTCAGGGCTTTACACGTCTCTGATTGTTGGCAAAGCTCTAAATCAAACCCGCAGAATCCAGCAGTGATTGAACCCAGAGATCGTCACTTATGACCTGCAACGCTTCTACGCGATTGCTTTCTTTGGAAATACAAGTCCAGCAGAAATTCAGATGAAAAAAATCTGTAATTTTCCTACACTGTCCCTTAGGGATTTACAGTGCATTTGCTGTCCCGATGTGTTTACAGTGATCTTTATATAATCACTGATATTACTGTCTTAAAAGCATCTTTGGTACCTGTGTGATTCCTTAAAAACTGCAATAATATTCACTTTAGAATATTCATAATGATACACAAGAATGGTCTTTGTAAGTCAACTGATCTTGATTAAAAAAAGAGTGCTGTAGTTTCTGTTAGTTTGGGATTGACATGTTACCCTCCACACAGTCCATATCCACGACTTGCTGCTGTTTGCCGACTGCAGGCGGACCCTGGGCATGCTGGGAAATGCCGGCCTCGCAGCTGATTTAACAGCTGATTGGTTCAGAATCGACTCAACATGATGACTTTTTCGATTAACTTTTATGTTTTTGAATCAGAGGGATTTAAACTGCTTATTTAGGCTTATTCTGTACAGAAAATGTGTTGTGTGGCCGACATCTAGAAGTCAGATAGACTAAATATGTCTGTTATTACATAAAATCAGCAATAGTTTGCATGTAGAGCATTTTGAGAGCTACTCAGAATTAAAACAACTGGAGACTGTGTACAAGCTGATAATCAACCTGTCCATATTGATTCTTTTTATAGTGTGTATATATTAGTGTGTACGTATTGTTTGGTTGTTTTGTATGTGTAAGCACATTGTGAGCAATGATAATCCAATGCAAAATTCCTCGTATGTGTCCTCATACCTGACAAATAAAGCTGATTCTGACATATGGATCTGATAACATTTTATTAAATCGGATCACAGGGGTTATGTTACTTCCTGTTCAGCGTGAAGGTTGCAGGGATCGGAGATTTTTGTCCCCGCCCCAGGCTGCTGCCACCTGCTCTCGTCCACTTTACAGGCGGGGCACAGTTCATCTCCAATGAGCCTAAAATCAACTGGCGCAATGTCACAGCCAGGGTTGGCTGTGACATATCGCGAAAGACAGATTTCTTTGTGTGAAAAAAGAAAATATCAGTGGGAAAGTGCACTTTAAAATGTATCTGTCATTCTTTCTTTAGGGCTGCCTTTTATGTTCAATAAATGTCATGAACCCCGCCTCTTGAGTCTGTTTTTGCCTGTGTTTCCTGAACACACCCCGTCTGGTTGCCTGGCAACGAAGTAAGGCGGGAGACCCCTCAACTACCCACACCTACAGCTCATCAGCTATCTGCACACCTGGTCCTGATCATCACCTCTTCACCATACAAGCTATGTCCTGACATCCATTCCCAGGCGGATCATTGGCCCTACCAGTATGTGTTGCCTGTGTATCAGCTTTAGCTTTTTGAGAATAAGTTTCCTGTTCAGGGTTTTTTGTCTGTTGCTAGTCTGCCTCCGTTTCCTCTGTCTACAGTTGAGCTCCTGGGAAATTCAGTCCACCTCTGCCTGGCCGTCTTCCTCACGCAACCTCGGACCTGCTCAGTCCCTCCAGCCAACTCGCTCCCACTCTCTGGCTCGTCTTCTGGATTCCTCTGCCTTCGCAGTCAAACCATCAAATAAATACTCACCTTTAATCCACTTACCTTGTCCTGGTCTGCATCTGGGTTCCGATCAAGTGAATCGTGATAATAAAGGAATGTTGGAAATCATTACCTTTTATTTGTTTCAAATTGAACAAGCCATATTTATAGTAAAGCTTTTTAAAGAATACATTTTGGGCATTTTTAAGCCTTTTATTGACAGGACAACTGAAGAAATGAAGGTGGGGGAGGTGACATGCATTAAAGGGCCACAGGCTGGAGTTGAACCTGGACCTGCTGCGTTGAAGAGCAAACCTCCACCATCCGGCCGCCCCTACAGCAGAATACTGAAAGCAGAAATTCATGAGACTTTGCATGTACATGAAATCAACTCATAGACAGCATGACAGAGATAAAAAGCCATTTCCTGTTTGTCTTATCTGTTTTGCGACATACATAGAGCAGGTTATCTGGGTGACATTTCTGCTTTAGGCTATCTGTATCACAAAAGGCCATCACTAAATGCTGCTGGGGCATTTCTCACCCTGTGTGTTGATCTCTCCGTTTTACCGATTGAGGCATCTCACTTCTGTTCCATCTTTGTTGGGCGTCGCACATACACAGTACATGGGTGAGGACAACTAACCGTTCAGAAGCAGGAGGGTGTATGAGGGCGTGCGTGCCATGCTAGCAGCTAGGCCAGCATTATAACGTGTGTTACAAAGAACATAGCTGTCCTGTATAAATAAAGGCCTAAAATGCCCCAAAAATTATTAAAAATAAATAAAGAAAACTTGTCACGTGAGGGATCAACCGTGATTTAGGAAAAGAATGCTTTTTTAAACTCCTGACAACTGAAACAGGCTTCAGGATTTTCTCAAATTATGGCGACTGGCTTCCATTGGGATGCTCAAGGTGTGGCTTGAAAAGCATTACATAGGGACTGTAAGTGTAGTGTGTATTTTTTAAAACAAAAACATTCAATTGTGTGTAAAATAATGAAAATAATGAGGGAGAGAAACATTACATTTTAAATTAGAACGGACAAAAGCGGAATAACTACTTATTACGTTATATACGTTTTGGTCAGTTTTAGATGTGACATGTGTATGTAGAACATACTGGGGAAAGCAGCATGTAGACAGGGTTTAGAGAGTAGTATGTAAGGGGGAAATTCCACATAGGGAGGGTGGATGGGTCAAACACAGGACTTTCACCCGGGAGAGCAGGGTCTGGGTCCCGTGGGTGGCAGTAGCTCAGTATGTAGTTGGGTTTGGAACCAGAGGGTCGTTGGTTCAAGTCCCTGTATGGAGTGTGGATTGGTAGCTGCAGAGATGCCACTTCCTGGGTACAGCCAGGTGCTCTTGAGCAAGGCACCGTAAGAAGTTCACTTCAAAAACATTTTAACTCTCTATTAATGTTTGATTGCTAACGTTAGCTCAAACGCCATTCAACTGACAACCTTTGTTGGGTTTGATTGCTGACTAGCCAACAGTGAACCAACTTCGTTACGTAGGTCAAAAGTAAGTAGATAGAAAAGAATATTTGGTGTTGGATCGACATTGAAAGCAATCAATCAATATCAATAAACAAGGTCTCTGTAACTACCTTAGACACAACAGTAGAAAGTTTAGCAAAATGTTTGCTTGGCAAACAGTAAATTCAAAGAAAAGCGCTCACTTGGAGGATATAAAAATCCCCAAAACCATAAACAATACCTGGTTACTGGGAAATCTGGCAAGAACATTTGACGACAAAATCACATGGACAGAACAAGACGAACTGGCAAAAGACAAAGGGAGAATTTGAAAGGACAATTTATACATGAGGTACGGGAAAACAGGCGAAACCAATCAGGGGCGGGGTAGACAATCACTGTGGAGGGGAAATTCACAGGAAGGGTCTGAAATGAGAAGGAAAGTGTATAAAAAATAAAACTGGTAGTGCACAGAAAAACTAGACATGAATGACTTAACTTAAATCTGACAAGACATTACACACTGTTGTATGACTGTTACAAAGTGGGATGTAATTAATGACAAAACAATGCCATGTGGCAGAAAAACAGTTGTATTATAACTCTTCTCCGCCCCGATGTGAGCAGTTTCTAAAAAAAAAATTGCTTTGTACCATGTTGTTGCAACCACAAACGCCAGATGAGATACTATCCAATTGATAGAGATGAAGATGTGGGTCTTTCGTGTCCCCCCCAAGAGGCCCAGCGTATAATGGGTTTTCATTTGAACTATTCAATTGAGATCTATTTAACCGTACAGGCTATGCCTCCCCAGTAATTTCCCTCAGACTCGCTCAGATGAGAAATTCATACTTACTGACTCTCAGTAACTCTCAAGCCAAATTAATTTGCGCAAGACTGTTAACAGTTTTACGATGGGTGTGAGAATAATCACACATACACACACACACTAAATGTTATTGCCGCAATGAAGTGTCTCTGTAACTAATTTCTGACGACTGGATTATGTTCCATGAAAAACAGGACAATATTGTGCATTTGTGGAGTGAAGAATGTCTAATGTCTTAATGGGCATTTGTCTGTTTTATGGGCGATTCGGGGCAAAAAATAAGGTATACAGAGGCCCTTCCTCGAAGCAAGCTATTTCTCAGGAAATGCACTCCCTCTTTTATTTATGAGTGAGCTGTGGGGTGTTCAGGAGGGTAGGCGTCACAGGCATCAGTCTTCAGCCCGCTGTCTTCAGATGCCATGTGGTGCTCATCGATTTTAGCCCCTCGCTGTCAAAGTGCACCATCAATCAATACAGTAACAAGTCTTCATTTATACCTGAGAAATATAGTTTCCAACTCGCTGGGCACAAAGTGCTGGTGTTGTCAGTGTGGCCTAGAGGAAGGCACAAGGCACCGGACTGAGTTTTGCCTTGGGCCTTATCTGCCCAACATGGCCGACATGACTGTACATCCCCATTACGGAGCTGTGTTTTCTCGTTTTCTCCTTTACACCCACAATAACAACTTTATAGTGTATGAGAGCAATCCCTTGCAAAAGGAAGCACGTGGTTTACATGAGGCTGTGTTCTCACAAGGCCACACATTCAAATGTGTTTTTTAATTCTTCCCTTTTTTTTCATTGTGTAGACTTCTACAGTTACCACTTTATTGAGTAAAACGATTTGCTGCATGGTGCTAGGTTCAAGGATGTTACCTTTGATCCAGATGTAACAGTTCGTAAAGGATGATACCTTCGATCCAGATATGACAATTCATAAAGGATGTTGTCTTTGATCCAGATATAGTTCATAAAGTCTTTCTAGTGTGCCGTTTGGACACCTGGATATTCTGCCATTTGGTTTTAATTCAGTCAGTAAATGTGTCTGAGTGACTCTTACACATAAACAGACTAAGTGGATAGATAATACAGTTCAAGGATCCCTTTTTCTATTTAATTTATCACCTTTTGCTATAATATTTAATTAGTATTCCGTCCAGATGTGCTGTATGACATCTCTGTAGGTCAAGTGAGTGACAGTGGCCATGTTTTATAGCCACTGTCACATTAAATTCCTACAGGAAATACACTGTCAGTGATTTAGTTAAAACTGTTATTGTACCTACCATATTAGCATAATGAATCTATATAGTATATTGTAGATGTAACGTACTTAACTTTTTACTACAAAGAATGTCATTCATTTCTGTAATAGTCCTGAATGGACTCACAGTTACGCTGTTATCTGTAAAGCATTCTTTTTTACATTACAGGATTTAATGTTTACTGATAAACTAGAGTCATGCAGTAGGGGGTGACAAATGTCACACATAGGCAATAAATCCAAAAAAAGTATAAATACAGTGAGTTTAATGTTTAGCTGTAAATGGATTGTAAACATTGTAAATAATAGTACTTCTACGCTCCCATAACACCTGGTGACTCAGCAGCAACTACCTCATGTTTTCTGTTCTGGATTATGGTGCCATCCTGTATATATATATATATATATATATATATATATATATATACATATATGTATATATATATATATATGTTTCTCTCCTGTTAACCGTCCACCACTGCTCTCTATTGTGCATGTTGACAGGCAACCTCATCATTGTAATTTCTATGTGATAGTTGCATGGACATCCCTTCAATTAAGGAGGACGACTCATATATATACCTTTTTATTATTTTGAAAGAAGTTGTTAGTAAACTCCCTGTTTACAAACCATTAAAAAACCAGATCATGAAAAAATGAATAATTTACACAGAGTCACTAGTGGACTTTGCCAAGCTGAATTTTTTTACAGCCCCTAGAAACATTTACAATAGAAATACTGCCCTCATAACAGAATTCAAACACCTTTTTATGTAAAGTTGTCAATGAATATAACTGTTTTAAATATTCAAGCTCTATGCCTGTCAGGTCATTTGTTAATGTGCTTCAGTGTATGTTAACGTTGTGCATTTTTAATGTGGCTATATGTTTACTCTACTTGGCCATTTTGACATGGACCCTCGTGTGGAAGAGATCATGTATCTCAAGAGGTTTCATAGCAGAATAGAATAGTGTATTGCCGGTTGCACAGGTACAGGGTCGTACAGGTACATTGGAATATGGGCATTGCTCTTAGAGTCTAAAAAAAAAATATGATGTAAGATGTTAGATAAATAAAGTTGGATTGAAAAAGTGCACTGAAAACATTATTATCGCACCTGAGATTTTCATATTATGTTATTGCACAACAAAAAAATACAAAAACAAGGACTACTTGTGTATATACATTATTGCACCTGGAATATTTATGTATTTAGAGATTTTTATATTATAGAAATAGGTTAAATAAAATACATAAGTATGTCAAATTTGACAGTTCTTCACTTAAACATAGCAAATCTTACATGCATAGTTTATGTTTCAGCATGAAATTAAAAGTACCTTTTAATGGGGAAAAACAGCAGGTGGAGGTTGAAACCACTTATAAGAATATAGGTGAATTAGTTTCTAAAGAAAGTGGAACTGAATTGATAATACATATTGCAACACTCTGTTACAGTATTTCACTCTATTTCCACCTAGTTTTACAATTATTTCCACCCTTCACTGCATCAACCGCTGTATCCTTCACATTCCTGCAGTCCATCCCCGGATGACAGCTCTCCCTCCCTCCCTCCACCCCCCCTTGCCTAGATGGGATGCCCGCTTGGTATGGTCCGCTCCTCCCCTATCCTACGTATCACCGATGGTAGTTTCTATTGGGAGAAGGTCAAATGACTCCGCATGTCTGCCGGTGTGTACATTCCCGCGATGCCGCGCGCCTGACGAAGAAACACCTCTAAAACACCGTGTGTCCCAGTGTGTGTGCGACTATCCGAAGCAGTTTCCCGCGTCACATCCCTCTGAAAGTAAGTAGTGGTGTACAACGGCGCTGTTGTTATTTTTACCCCGAAACGACTCAGCCGGCTCACAGTTTTGATATGGCCGGATAAGTCGTTTCCTCATGAAGGTTTAATGTTTGCAAAGTGTTGTGTTTCCATGCAGCGCGTGCAGCTCAGGAGCCCGTTAAAAACAGGGTTAAAAATAGTTCTTTTCGGGATGCTTTGAGGCAGTGCAGGTGAAATTCAGGTGAAGGGTCGGTGTAAGCTAGCTAATTGTTCCCAAACGAACCGTTGTTTTTTAAACTACTACCAAGAGCTAGCGTAATTACCATTTCATCTTTTGTATCCTACTAGTAACGTGTATGAGCCATTACTCTGTTCTAGAATATACCCCAGCAAAAGTAGAGAGGGGACTCCCTGTTGTTAAATAACTATAATGGAAAGAGAGAAAAAAACTGTAATAAGGCCATTATAAACTCTTATTTCTATAATAAATGTGTATCGTTAGTGAATGTTTTACCTTCTTTACTCTGTAAATGCCATGTGAGGTCAGTGTTAATGTGGGCGCGTGGAAAGTTCACTCATCAGCAACTAGAAAGCTCTAAGGAAGGGAGACTTAATGAAGTGAGTCATCAGAGTTACCCCAACCCACCCCCAGCAGAGTAGCATGTAGCTAAGCCTATTACAACATTGCATAACACAAGGTACAGCCCCATAAGGTGTAGAATGAGCTGTCTCCAGGGCCTGGATATTGTCCAGGCTCCTTAATCTCTCATTATACATCCTAATAAAACATATCGGTCCAGAGCGGAGTCAGCATGTTCATGTGAGGAGCTGTGTTACTGTCCAGAGACACTCTGGGCTTTGCTGATGGAGTCTGTAGTAGGGCTGGATACTGGGGGTGGAGGGTTGATACAGCATTGTATATCATGATATTTCCCATGACAATACTGTATAATTATGTGATATGGAGAAAATCAAATATCCCGATATTTTTGAACAAATGCCTCAATATCGATATTGTGGCGATGTTGTAGGGTTGACAGTTGGTGCTTTCACAAAATATGTGCATAATGACATTTTCAATAAATAATCATCAGTTATGTTGATATAATAACTATGTGGTTAAAGGCAAATAATAGAACAGTCTGGTGTGTTCAGAAACTTACGTCACTCAACTGTTATGCAGCCTTTAAAACCAGGAAAAGACAACACTTGTGTAATAGCAGGATAATACGATATCCCAAATTTAAGACAATATCTAGCCTCATATATTGATATCGATATAATATCAATGTATTGCCAGGCCCTACAATACTGTGCAATATGTAGCAAAAAAATATATAATCACAATATCTGGCAGACAATTCACAACTAGATTTTTTTTCCCATATTGTAGTACCCTAGTACCAAATTCAATACTTTCATAGGCAGCAAATGACTTCTGAAGTATAGAGTATTGAAAAATGTCTCATCATTCAAAACCAAATTTCAGTACCTAAAGGAGTAAATCCCATTAGTGTCAGTGAGCCAATCAGCACACAGCATGCTTCTACCAAGCTCTAATGATGTTTCTGATTGGCTGTCTAACGTTACACGTCATAGAGACATTTTTGAACGCTAACCAGCCCTACTGTGTAGTTTTTCTTAGGTCGGTGAGATGTTCAAGTACTAATCAAAGCTAAATGAGATGGAGGAAAAAAGTGTAACATGCTGATGAAAATGTGTCCCATTAGTTTTACGATCACCATGGTTTGTGACATTTTACACGGTCCACATAAACTTGATAATTTTGAATCCATGCTAACATTTTCTCAAAAAGCTAGCTACTTTAAATAGAGTCGCAACTGTTCATTGTCAATTAATCTGCAAAGTATTATCTCAATAAATTGTTTTGTCTGTAAAAAAAAAATATATATATATATATATATATATTGGGAAAAGGTGAAAAAAATGTCCTTTTTCTGTCTAAGGTTTAGAAGGCCTGTTTTGTCCAACTAATAGTCCAAAAGCCAAATATATTTAGTATACTATTATAGGGCTGGGCGATATGGAAAAAATCAACTATCACAATATGTTTTACCAAATACCTCGATATTGATAACACAACAATATTGTAGAGTTGACTATTGTTGCTTTAACAAAATATTTCCACAATGAAAGTTTTAATAAATGATCATCAGTAATGTGGATGTAATGTCTAAGTGGGTAAAGGCAAATAATAGAACAGTTACAACAGGCTGGTAAGTTCAGAAAATGACATCACTTTACTGTAATGCAGCCTTTAAAAAAAGGAAAAGACAACACATGCCATATTACAATGTTACGATATCCAAAATCTAAGACGATATCTAGTCTCATATCACAATATCGGTATAATATCGATATATTGCCCAGCTCTATACTATTATACAAAATGAAGTAAAGAAGCATGTATTTACTATTGAGCTGGAACTAGGTAAGATAGCACTTTGCTTGAAAAACTACTAAATTTATCATTGGTGCTGGTTATTTTCTATAAATGAACCAATCAATTAAACGACTATTACATTCCACATTTTTACTTTGACATGCTGAGCAATTTCCCTAACCATACTGTAGGCATCAAATGGATTTTGGGGCAAATCTTATTTAGTGTTTCCTTTAGGATTTTTTTATTTTAGTAATGGGGGCAGGTCTGGCCGACCAACAACCCCCCCCCCCCTTATCCCCGCTCCCCGCCACCAAATGTTTTAAGTATGATAGGGAACTGACACTTTGCTGCAACACAAACAAATATATTTATTCACCTCTATTCACACACAATGAGGCATATTTTCCTTTGTGGCTGAACTGTATTTTTTGAGGAACTATAGGGCGCTAAACATCTACAACAAGTCTACAAAAATGAATTTTACAAGAAATTCTTTATAGGGACACCAAAACCCAAATGACTACATCTATAGACTATTTCCAATTTATGTTATATTACACTGACTCCCTTACCATTGGAGTGTTTTCAGATGTTTGATATCGTCACGATGAGCTGACAGAACTGACAAGTTGAACGTTGTCCAATCAGAACGGACCCACCGCGGTGACGTTTTTGGTGGATCTGTTCTTTAATAGACAACTCGGAAGAAAGCGACACACAACACTATGTGGAGTTAAACTGGACGGGCCCAAAAACCTCTGAAAAGTTCTACTTGGTAAATTGCAATGTGAGCGTCCGCCAATCAAACTGATATCATGAAATGGCGTATGTATGACACGCCAATTCATATGTCATTATTGGCGTGTTACCAAGACCCATACTCGCTTTTTAGCGTGTATATAAACGTTGTTTGGCCTCCATTGACTTATTCTACCTTGCGATTACAGTACGTGTCATTTTACGCCTTAGCGAGTAGTATGAAAGGGCGAAAATCTGCATTGGGAGGTGGGTGGGGGTGGTGGATGGGTAAAACCACACAGGACTTTCACCCAGAGGACCGGGCATTGTGTCCCGCGTGTCACGTTTCCTTTGTGTCCCGCGTTTTCTTCTCGCCATAACACGGGAAGTGGCGATAACACGGCAAGTGGCGTATACGTGTACGTCCGCTGTATACGGCGTAGACATACACGCGGATAGCTCAAATAACACGCCACTTGGCTTAAGAAAGTGGGCGTACATGTTTATGCAAAGTCATGGTGCCATGTTGAGCCAACGGGGGTGCATTATGTCGGCAGGATCATTTAAAAGGCCACCACAACTACATTGTGCGTCGGCCCTCTTTCTGATACCGTGGCTGCAGAAATTTCAACATAGAGGAAACACTGTTATGATATAAAAATCCACTTGTTGAGAACCTGTTCATGTTGGAGAAAACAAGAACCGTCACCTACAAAATCTGCCATTGAGAGACACACACACACACGCGCGCACACACGCCCACGCACCCTTGAAAAATGACTCTCATGATCAAATTATGCATGGTCCTGCTGGTTTTGATTAATCCTTCACCCTGTTATCGTGACTGAGAGCTTGCTGTTACCAATTGATTACTGCATAGAGATTCATGCTGATGAAACTAAACCATATTCACTTAGTAGATATGATTAAATCTGTGGTATTTTAAAAAGAAACACATTGAATTAGTTCTAATAAAATATATTTCAAGTACAAATTCAAATCAGACTGTGCTTTTGGTGCTTTGTTTTCGTACCAAAGCTGTAAACGATGAGGCTCGAATGGTTTTTTGAGGTGGCCTTGGCGTGATTCAGTAACTCTCCGATTCATCTGTGAAAGGCTCAGAAGTCATGTGGTGTTTTAACAGCTGCATCTATCTCTGCAACCTCATTAACGCACGCATGCACACAAACACACACACACACACACACACACA
>NC_045738.1:22725235-22730027 GCF_008692095.1 Etheostoma spectabile | reverse complement strand
CACACACACACACACACACACACACACACACGGCTGGCTTACAGGTAGAGCTGAGAATCTCTGTGAATACAGACTGAATTATTAACATCAGGTGTGCCTTTTTGCCAGGCAGAAGGTTTCCTGAAAACTAGTTTGGGCATCATTTTGATTTTAACAATTTAAATTCCAATTTCCTATTCTTCCTTTGATTCCGGTTCTTATTGATTATTGATTTTGATTCTTTGTGGGGTGGAGTTAAAATGGGTCACATGCTTATTTCACGGATAATGGGAACAGTTTATTTTGACTCAATGGTGATTCACAGTATTAGCGGGCTTTTTCAATGTAAAATAAAGCCAGAGTTTAGATGCCGCTTACTGTGCTCCATGGCTGCAACGCAACAAGTTATGTTGTTGCGTTTTTGTTTTCGCTTTGTTTTATGTAACGTTAGCAGCAGCTTTGTTTTACCCAAGGTAACCACCGCTCCACATAGTTCTCTAGCTAGAATCCTGTAGCAGTAGTGGTTGTTATAGCAAAACACGTTCTCGGCTGCTTTTTTTCACTACAAAAAGCTCCTTAGTCAACTTTTTCATGTCAAAAAACAACAACAAGTGTGAACGTAGCCTAAGGAATTGGTTCTGTATGTAATTGTAAACATGTGGTCCAATGGTTCTATAAGAGCTCTTCAATCAAACAGACCAGAGGGAGCCGCCATGACTAGTGGAGACGGAGCGCTAAATCTGCCTGGCTGCTTCTAATCTGTGTTTAAACCCTACTGAAACTCATAGAAGATGTTGCGATGAAAAAGAATGAATAAGCATTTGAGGCTGAATCATGCCTTGTTGTGCCACATGAGAATGTTAATCTTAAATAATAAATCTCTAGAAAATAAGGTTTGTCTGCAACCAAAATTACCTTCCCTCTAATCATGGGCCAAAGTTTTGACTCTGTTGTAAGTAAGAAGCTTCGTAAGAAGCTTGGAGCTGCTCAGTCTCCTAGAGTGCTATTTCACAGGCCAAAAAAAGTACACAATAAAAATATACAAAAACTTGGGGACCACGACATTTATGGAATATTTTTAATTCCTTACATCCCTTTTAAAGAGACAGTTTATGCATTTCACATAGACCTGAAATTAAGACTGCTATTAGTTATTTCAGTGAATAAAATCAATTGTTAGTTGTCTAGAAAACATCCAATCAATCATCATCAATCAATTCAAATGTCCCAGAGTTCAAGGTGAGGTGCTCCCTCTGACTAACAGTTCCCAACCTGAAGATATTCAAGTGTGACTATTTTTCACACATTGGAAATGTTGCAACCAGAGAAATGTTGCTTGAAAAACTATTGAAATAGTTGTTGATTTTAAACTTTATTTGGAGGGATCATGTGAGTAATCACTGCACCGCTACCTGAAATGATCCCATCTGTTAAAAACTTATTGGTATTCATTTTGAATGCAGTGAAATGAATGCACTCCGGTCTTGGCAAGCAGCTGCATAAGCATTACAATTCAGCCCTGGTGCCAGCAATTAAACTGCTAGATGAAGAAATGTATTCAGTTTTATATTAGTTTTGGCAATTATTGGCATTTAGAATGATAGAGACGTGTGGTGTTGCAGGACAAAAGATAGAGGGAGAGAGACAAATTGAGAGAGCCAAGGGGAGGGTCTTGAATCCACAACAAAGTAATTGGATAATGACAAGGGCAGTGACACAGTGATTGGTTGCCTTCTGTTGTGATGTGATTCCAGGAATCCAGCTTGAAATGAATTTTAAAGCTTCCAAGAAATACATTCTTCCATTATGTTGCTTTATGGCTCCACACCGGCTTGTGAAATTGTTAACAAAGATGTGCCAGAGGTTCCCAGACAGAACGAGGCTTTTTGCCACTTATGAGCGGTGTGCTTTGCTTAAAACAATGAATTCTGTTTACATAGGAGTGTTGATCTGGGAGCTGCAGTTCTCCATAATGATTTTACTTTGTACCAAAAGAAAACGCATCACGCAGCCAGACTGCAGGCCATAAAGCAGCCCCCTCCAGCCCCCCCTTTGGTTTGTATAAATACACTGAGGAATGATTTGTTTTGCAACCATCTCTTTGGGATTTTCATCTCTTTTGTGTGACTCCCTCCCTGTTATCCCGCTGTCTAATGATTCCAGAAGAGATTTACAGAGGATAAACATCCTCAGCAGGCCTCTTTTTTAAAAAAAGAAGCAGGTGAACAGTAGTAAAGGACGGCTGTAGCAGTTGTAGGATGTAGCTTACATGGTAGCGGAGCAGGCTTGGTGTGGGCCCATAATAGCTTTGCCTACATACAGCAATGGGACTGGTTGGAGGATTACAGAGGATTTCTCTTGCTTAGCCACAGGGGCCCAGCCGAGTGACCCGCCCCCCGTGTCTTATGCCATCCTTTTCTGGAACAATCTACTCTCTTCTGTCTCCTCCCAGTCTACTTGGCTCATGATGCATCAGAGGGCCGGCCGTGTAACCCAAATCACACTATCTGGATAGGATAAAAAAAAGGTGGACGCACTCTTTGGATGTTGGTGTTTCATAAAGCAATGAAATCTGTTTCCCCTGGAATTGGTTGGCGAGTGATAAATCTGCGCTCATGTCCACTGCTTGCCGTTTTTCAGCTCTGCACCGGCCGCTTTCTGATAAATTTGCTAATTTAACTTTAATGACCGAACTTATCATTCGCGATAGCCGTCGGGGTAAATTAAGGGCATGTTCTGAGTGCATTTCCCCCCTTTGCGAGTGGAGTGATGTGACAGCCAGATGACATACATCACGAAACCCGCGTCACAAAACTTGATAGGAAGAAGGCGATGCTGTCAGCAAACTGAAATCTGATTTGGACCCATCACCAAGTTGAGCGAACATCGCCTTTGGTTCTGCTTTGGGACACTGCTTGAAAGCTAATTGAATCAAAGCAAGGGGGTGGGGTCGTTTTTGACTGATAACTCCACGGGCATTTGTCTCTGTCAGCCCAATATCACACAGTGAAGTGACTCAGCAGAGAGCGGCCCCCAACCCGCCTGTGCACATGTCTTTAACTCAAACTGACAGTGTTCTAGCTCCCTTACATACCTTGCCATGAGCTACTCTGCTGGAAAGCTGAGCTTTTTTTCTCCCACCGTTGTCATCATCATGTGCACATTGAATCCTCAGGAACACTCACAGACAGAAATAGATCAACCTAGGAAAGCAGAGGGTTATTTTGAGTAAAAACAGCGCACTGTGAAAGAGAGATCCTCAGTAGTTTTCTTGGCATAATGTAATCTCATGGGGCTGTGTAGTTCTCTACTGGAAGGATGTTATATTGTACAAGCAAGCAAAAGAAGAGAATCGTTCCCTTGGTGTGAGAAATGGCTTTGTTGCTAGGCCCTCACGTCAATATCTCTAAGTGGTTCATTTTTTCGATCCTTTCATTGCATGTGACTCCTAATAGAGCTACAGTACAACCTATTTTTAAGTTATGCGCAGAAGATGGCATTTCACACGGCTTGAAAGTTGATTGAGGAAGATGTTCCGAGAGGGAACTTTCTAGGATTCTGTTTTCTATACTGTAGCGTACAGCGTTAAATTTAACTTATTGAAGGTGGGAGACACCATTGTTGGGCTGAATTATAGTTATGGTCAGGGTGTCACAACTAATTGGACTGTCAGAACAGCCTCAGGTGGATGTTGTTGTCCCATCCTAACACCATTCTATCACGTAAGCAGTGTTAACCTTGGATCATCACTTGAAAGCTCTAAAAAAGCTAGTAAGTCAGTGTTGATTTAAGATTTTGTTTTGTAAGATTTTTATGACTAAAATTCAGACCTTTTAAATATCTTTGCAGAGCCACAGTTTCTCTTAATGAGGAATCAATGAAAAAATTGTTTGACATTTTTTCCATATTTTCTTTTATGCCAAGAATTTCATGTGAAGGTTTAGACCAGACCACTCTTGTGTCTGTACGCTAAATAGGAAGCTAGAGCCTGCCGCAGAAAAAAAATCGATCTACCTAGGTACAGTGGAAGTATGTAACACTTTACGTAACTCACCGTAAAGCCATAATTCTTTTTTTGCATTAAGCTTTTTGTGTTTATCAGACAATGAGTGTTGATTTAGTCAACGACGTTAGGTAGTCCTTTGCCTTTTTATGGGAGCCAGGCTAGCTGTTCTCCACATTTTCAGTCTTTATGCTAGGCTAAGCTAACAGTCACCTGGTTCTTGCTTCCTATTTTGTGTACAGACCTTCTCATCTAACTCTGCGCAAGAACTTAAACAAGGGTGTTGTCCAAACAGTCTAACTTTTCCTTTGCTTTCACCTAGATTTTATGACATTTCAACCACATTTACCATTGTTCCTTTGATCAACTTTCTTTCCTGCACAAATTCTATAAAAGTTTTTGATGAATTTGCTTTTGGTACAGGAACAGGCAAAATGGTTATGCAGGATTTTGGACTGTTTTCTGTATTCACACTCATTTAATATCTTGCTATTTCTGACTGTTCATATTCAAAGAACTCTATGAAAGTTGGTGAAAATCGCCCTCGTACCTACGTACGCTCAATTTTCATTCCCCTTCATTACTACGTCTGGGTTTGCGGTATAGTGTTGGGTTTTCTCCGGCCATTTTTTGGGCGGTCCAATCAACGAACAGAGGGAGTGGCTGAGAACGATGACGTTGAGTTGGAGTTCTGTAATGGCGATGGAGAAAGATGCGGGCGAAGCTATTTGGTCCGTTGTGGCAACGCTGCCAAACATCCAGAAGTTAAAGCCCGAGCAAGAATGATCTTTGCTGAGTTTTGTTGGTGGC
>NC_045738.1:22725029-22725225 GCF_008692095.1 Etheostoma spectabile | reverse complement strand
TGGCCCTCCTCCCCACGGGGTTCGGGTAAAGTTTGATTTTCCAGCTTGCTCCGTGAAGGAGTTGGCTAAGGCTAACGCTAGCGATGCTAATGCTAAATATAAGCCTTGTTGGTCTCCCCTCTTGCTGCACATACGCATGACATACGTCACGACCAGACGTTAGTGATTGGTTATGGCAGATCCAGAGTGGCTCTGG
>NC_045738.1:22713595-22725019 GCF_008692095.1 Etheostoma spectabile | reverse complement strand
TAGTTTTAAACTTCAACAGAGTACCCGCCTTCAAAAAAGTTAACACATGTCAATGGAGAGTGTCCAGACTCTCTGGACTAATGAAATGTACCAGAGTCTGGTAGGACCAGGCTAAATCTTACCATCTTTATTCAAATCTCCTAACAGAGCGATTGTTCTTTTGAATTTGAGCAGATGTCTCCGTTGTGTCCCATAGTAGTATAAAGAATCGTTTTTTTGCCAAGCCATTTGTTTTACAGTGAGATTGTTTTACAAGCGTGTCATTTTTACCTTGTTATCTTTTATTTAAATTCAAAATTCATTATGGGACAGGGTTCAAACAGTTTAATAAGACATAAAAAATAAACTCAACCAGCGTTAACTCAAATGTTGTTAAATGGAAATGGTAATTTAATAAACATTTATGGTCTTCCATATTTTAACCTCATTGCAGTGGCATTCCCAGCAGCATAGATAATATTACCCGAAGCCTACTGTCTGTAAAAGATATAGCTGTTATGATTCAGGCCAGAACGAGCCTCCTGGTGCTCTGTTAGATGGTGGAATATGAGGAAGTAAACTCAAGAAATCTGATCCATTAACTGGCTTTAAAATCCTCCATTGTGTTGAAGTTATGTCACTTTATATTTAGTTAGTTTAGTTAGATAACCTGAAGATAGTGTCAAGACAATTAAGGCTATGTGATGTTTGGACACTGAAAAAAAAAAGATGAATCTATTGTCTTTTTCTTCTTTGAGGCATTTTAGGCCTTTTATCTGATTGGACAGTTTAGGCATAAAAGGGAAGAGAGAGGGGGAATTTAATTTTTCAATTAACTTTTATTTATAGTATCAAATCGTAACGAGTTATCTCAAAACACTTTAGAGATAGAGTAGGTCTAGACCACACTCACAAATTACTAAGACCCAACAATTCCCCCAAGAGCAAGCATTTAGTGCGACATTGGTGAAGAAAACTCCCTTTTAGGGAGAAACCTCGGACAGTCCCAGGTTCTTGGTGGGTGTCTGACGGTGCTGGTTGGGGGTGTGAGTGCAGGTAACTGCAGGGCGTAGCAAGTCACTGCAGGGCGTAGCAGGCCAGTTCATGGTGTAGCGGGGCACTGCAAGACGTAGCAGGGCGTAGCAGGGCAGGGCACTGGAGGGCGTAGCGAGGCATAGCAGAGCGTCGAGCAGGACCAAGGTGCCATCCTAATCCAAGAAAACCTGCGGGGCGAGAAAACATAAGGACTCTGGAGAATAAGCTCCCCAGAGCTAAGTTAGTAACAAGCATTTCTGGGACATGAATGCAGATAGATGGAAGGAGAGAGGATCTCAGTGTATCTAAAACTATAACAGCAGAACTAAGAGCTGGTCCAAGACAAAACTGAGCCAGTTCTATAAGGGTTGGTAGGAGAGCCCGACCGATATATTGGCAAGCCGATATTATCGGACGGTCAACCATGTTATGAGTGTTGGCGTTGCATATTATGTCCACCAGAGGGCGCTCTACAACGTCCCTGTTGGAAATGCTCTTTTTTTGTTTTGTTATTGTGTTTTTTTTCAAAGGACTTTAAGTTTCATATCGTAAGTTTGTATGTTATACATTTTATTTACCATAACTTTAATATATTTTGATGTTCCTCTGTTGACAATAAAACAAATTTATCATATTATTTTAGTGACAACTCATAAATAACTACAAATAACTAATGTGAGGGAAATCTGTTTATGTATTGTCACGTTTTTGGATTTTTTAATTTTTTTTTAAATAAACTGTGTATCGGAATATCGGATTTTTAAATAACCAAATATTTGTATCGGTATCGGCCTTAAAAATCCTTTATCGGTCGAGCTCTAGTTGGTAGAATAATCTGACAACTATGAAGTGGAGCAGAGAGAGAAGGGGTGCCGTGTATGAAGCAAAACACCCTACCCCGATGGATTATGCTGGAATGACATGCAGCAAAGGGCCGCAGGTCGGAACCAAACCTACGTCCGCTGCAGAGAGGACTGAGCCTCTGTACATAGGACATGACAAGTGGCTGGCCAAAGTTACACCGAGATCTTTTATTGCAGGGTAAACGCTCTCATCCAGGGCAACCCAACAATCCAACAACACACAACTACCCTCGAGCATATTGCCGAGTTCCTCCGGGAGACTTAGATAAGATGCCGCTGAGCAGATAACAACCATGCATCGTAACCATTAGCCCAACGCAAATATGAGAGTCAAAAATAACGGAGGGGGTGTTTATTCGTTGCCAAGTAATTGACTGAGCATTTCCATAATGGTGTTGTGTTTCCTGCCAGGCTAATGTGACCCCTATTAGTTCAGGAAACGCACTGCACTCAGGCTCTGTGTGTGCGCCACCAGACACAGCCAAGGAAATGAATTGGCGAGAAAGGAGAGACGAGGGACTGGAGGGGGGAGAGATGTAAACAATGGTGAGGTCCAGACAATGGGACAACCAGGGGAGAACAGAAGAGGAGATGATGAGTCATGTTACTGCAGCGAACCAGGCCCTGATTGAAATGCCACTGCAGCAACTGGACTACAGTATATTGGTTTTATATAGTTTTACTTTGAATCATTGTGCTAAACTGTAAGAAAAGACATGTTCTGTATTAAAGCTGCACCTGACATTTTTTTAAACACTGATAAATCTTATTATGTTGCTTATCAGTAGGGTTGGGCATCGTTTTGACTTTAACAATTCTAATTTTTCTAATCGATTCTTGAAATGGCTTACATGCTTATTTTTATTCAATGGTGATTTATAGTTAGTAAAGTTGTAGTAAAGTCAGACTTTAGGGCGCTGCTTACTGTGCTCCGTGGCTTCAACCAGACAAGTGCCTGCAAATACGGTGGCCGCCACTGGAACCCAAAACCTGGGGGTGTTAGATTTGGAACCAATGATTTGAAATTATTCCAATAAGGAATTGATTCTAATAAAGAAACAATTCCATTGGAATCGTAACTTTTGAAAGGATTCCAAGTTGGAACAAATGCCTAATCCTACATATCATGTGAACATCTCAGTAAACTATTCCCTCTTTAAGTGTACGCCGGCAAGTATCAATACAGTAAACATACCTGACAACAGAAATTGATTTAGATGAAAGGGTATTGCCTACGTTATCTCAGCTGTTGAGTACCCTGAACTGAGTCTGTCTGGCTCTTTATAGACCGTTTCTGAGGCGTATTGGAAAAGAAACCGGCCATGCTTTGCTCTTATGTACTAGAGCTATACTGTTACGTGTTTCTGATTTAGCTGCATGGGCCAGCTAATCCCACCTCTGATCAATACTCCACATTCCCTGTTCACACTCTGGATTTTATCCAGGAACCAGCAAAGCTGATATCGTTATCTACCTTCTCATTTGTCATTCATAATCCCATCATCAGGGAGAGTTGAATTGTAAATCCGAAACAATATAGATTTGAGAGTAGAATTGACTCTATTTGCGTCATCTGGGATAGCATTTGGCCTGATGTGTTTGCAGTTTTTTGTGTTATCAGTGCACCTGATACATGCTTAGCTCATCTTTGTTTTGTGTGAAATAGCCTCTGTCAGCCCTGACCTTAAAGCTATGCGTTTTTTTGGGCCAATCACCCCCGTGTCATTGCTGTTTTATGGCCGGCAGCTCTCAGCAAAAGTGCACACCCGATCACCGGCGATACTTGCTGTCCCTCTGTCTGTGTGAGGGATTCGCCTTGATCTATTACATGCTTGAATGCTGATAATGTTTGTCAGGATGCTCTGCACGCACAGAGACAATTAAGCTGAAACACAAGGCTGGCTTAATGAAGCTCAGCAGGAAAAACATCCTCAAACAAGGTTCTTTTGCCATAGAGATAGACGTAGACAAGGTCCATGCATGTCGGGTGGAACCACAGGGCTCCACTGGTGCATTGTTGTGGTGTGGGTGTATGCATTGATGACAATGCTGACAAAACAGATAAAGCATACAATAAGCTAACAATGAACGTATGATGAATGAATGTTGACTATGATTTACTGACACACTTGCAACTAGATGCTACACTCTCCATTTTAGACTAGTGGACTTAGTTCCATGCAGACCTGCCTTTTATGTAAAATGTAACGTCACAATTTCACAGCCAATTTGAGTCATTTCTTCTGTTTTTTGTTGTTCCTTCTTTTTTAACTGCTTTTCCCACAATTCTATTATGTTTTTACATGAGAATTCTTACATTTAGAACATAGTTTTGAGGACTACAAGCAATATGCTTGTCTGATTCCTACTTCTATTCTAAACCAATCAATTCAGTTTTATTTATAGTGTCAAATCTTAACAGGAGTTATCTCAGGACACTTGACAACTTCCTTTCTACAGGCAGAAACCACAGACAGACCCTCATGCTTGGTGGGCTGGATGAATGAAAGTACATTGCCAAGACAAGGCTGATCTCCTGCTGTCCGTTTGTCAAAATGCCTTCGCCACGGGAAACGATAACAACAAGCTCCGAGCTAGCAAGCTAACAATACTGTGTTGTGTCAGTTAACTTCATTTCATATTTTCTGTGGGATTTTCAAAATGCTTTCCTGAGAACCACCGCTGCTGCGTCGGGAGCTTAGCTCCGCCCAAGACGATTGTGATTGGTTTAAAGAAATGTAAACAACCCAGTTTTTTCCTCCTATCCTAGAGCCAGACCTTATCTAGTCTATATACACGACGTTCCACTTCCGCCGAATGTCCCTCATTTAGGCATTTAGGGGTAAATCCAGACAGCTACCTAGACTATCTGTCCAATCTGAGTTTTCTGGTGCATGACTACACGTTCCACTAAAACAAGTTCCTTCCCAAGGCTATTTTGCAGCGGCGGCGTTCTTCTGTCTGGAGCTTAGCCCCCCCCCCCCCAAGACAATTGTGATTAGTTTAAAGAAATGCCAAAAACCATAGCACTTTTTCTTCCATCCCGGAACGCTGCATGGACTCGCCTGAACTTCCGCAGTGCTGTGTAGCAAGGTCTGGCAATGCAAGACTAATACTAATCTAATCCATCAATATATAAAGTCCATGACATACTGCCCCAGTATCCATCCCCACAACTAAACCCCTATATTCATCCTCTTCATCCATAATTAACATCACTACTTAAATATTGAGTGAAAAAGAGATTGAAAAATACAATAATATTGCCATAATGGTGTTTTACATTCCCCTGTCTCATTTCTTCTTTTTAGAGATTTTTTTGGGAGCTTTTCCCTTTATTTTAGAGTGACAGTGGATAGACAGGAAAGGTGGGAGAGAGCTGGGGGAAAGGGGCGCGGGTCAGATTTAAGCCCGGGCATTGTTAAGGGCTCAGCCTACGCTCAGCACACGCTTTTACTGGGTGAGCTAAAGGCCGCCCCCCAAAATCCCTGAATTTCAATGCACATGTCTTTAAAAATGCATTGGTAGTGTGGTCCGGATATCCAACCTGGTTTACTATCTTTATTGATCTTTTTTTGTATTATGCACAATGATTGTAGGGTGCTTTTGTAGGTGTTGCCCCATACCTCCACACAGGAATTAATATATATAAGTGTAAAATTAATGAGTGAACAATACAAAGTGTACAATGCTTTATGATCCAGAATGTGTCTTGTTTTCACAGAACGACAATGCGCCAACTTTGCTCACACTTATCTTACGAGATTCCCAGCAGATATCACAAATTTATTTTCATTTACTTTAATTTCAGTTATCTAAAACTCATTCTAAATATGAAATGGAGCCATACCACATCTGCTAAATGACAGATTAAAGGCATTTAAAAGGAGGAATGAAATTGTATGAGCTTTATGTGACTGAGTTAAAGAAATAAACAATAGTCTGTTTACTGTAAATCTTGGTATGGTTGCATAAAACGGAACCAAGTTGCAAGATTGGTCAAGCAGAAAACCTGAGTGTGCTGCACATGACACACTCTACTAGCGCCGTAGAAATCCATTTAATTTAATTCAGTTTAAGCTTACAATGCACTGCTCGCCAAAAAATTGCTGCAATTATTTACCATGTATTGTTGCCACTGCAAAGAACTGTGAATGAGACCGTTGTTGCAGACCAGCTCATTCTATTTCTAGCGTCAATGCACAGTGCTGCGTGCCATTTTCTTTTTGAGCTAGTCAGATGACCACAGCAAAACAGTATATATAATATCCATTCTAATCTCATTGTATTTCTATCAGTTTAGGTGTCTCTTTGCAGCGAGTAAATATTTTGCATAAAACATGAAAGCTGCGGGTGTCTGCCTTTACACTTTGCACAACAATTGAGAAGAAAAAAACATCCAAATGCAGTGCCACATGACTTAAATGAGACATTTCCGTTCATTTCAGTTCATGTTTTGTTCTTCAAATTCCTTTAGTAAAGCTTTGCAGTTACACCAATGAATTAGCTTAGAGAGCAAAATGCCAACATCCCTATGGCAACATGCTCCCAGTGACAAAGCTAGCATTCTTAACCGTATGTTTAGTTTACCATGTTAGCATGCTAACCTTTGCTAATCAGACACACGATAAAAACAAGGCTGATGGGAATGACATTAATTTGCAGGTATTTGGTTATAAATTGGACAAAAATGTGATGTAAAAAGTGCTCTGCTAACGTCTGTTTGCAGACTAGATAGCCAGTTAGCTGGTCAGCTGCGGCCCATTGAACAGCACGTAAACATACCTGTGATTAACAAAGCTGTCCGTTTGAACGCCAGCGTTACTCTTCAATACCAATAACGACGCACTGTCTGCCAAAGGTTCTTTACTTTTATACTTGTTTCCCTGCTAGAGATCAGCCTGCCAGCTGCTGTCAACTGCTGTCAATCAAACGCAACACATGGAGACAGAAAAATACTTTTTTAAAGGTCCAGGGTGTAACGTGTTTAGTTGTTCATGATCAAAATCAGTGTTTCCTGTTCACTAACTTGTCCTTTTTCATGAATATTTACCACTACCGTCAATTCCAAGTATTCCTATTGGCTTGAAATTTTACATTTCTTCTTGCATGAACTGGGGTAGACGCTCCATATTTTTGCGCCATCTTGAAATACGTTAGTCAGTAAGGGACATACAGGACATACTGCTCCGCCTTTTGCATTTTCGCAACTCACAGGTACTGCTAATCTGCTAATTGATATGGTTCCCGGCCCTTTCCTTGAAGAAGGAAACTTGGAGGACCACACGTATTCAAAATCCAAATTTCAGGAAAAGGAGTCTTCTTCTTCGCCCCAAAAAAAGAAAAAGGACATTGAAAAGAGCAAAAGACCGGCTTTCTGAAGCGTGAAGGCTACCGCAGCTGTAATACGTACTTGGGACTGCGTTGCACAAGATGATCGCTAGATGGGAGAAATTCCTACACATTGGACCTTTTTAATAATTTAAAAACTTGAACAAATATGCAAAAAGGATTAATAAATGTGATCAGTGGAATTTAAAACCACAAATGTCGGGATCACCAAAATCATTAGGGTAATCTTCTGGCAGCCATGGAAAGCTCCACAACATTTCAAGGCAATCCTTACAAAAGTTGAGATGTATCAGTTTTGAAAATCTTTTTACACTTAAAGCAGTACACCACATTTAAACAGGTTGTGTTTTTATGTGCATTTCCTACCAGTATGGCAGCAGGGGGGCGGTAATGAGATGAGAAATACCTCATCGTAAAGGGCGGCAGGTAGATGCACTGACAGACAATTATTATAAAATATTTCATTTCATTATGCAAACTATTTATCTAATCTATTGGGGAATTCATAGCCCAGGGAGTACAGAGAGACAATTTAAAAGAGTCCCATCATTTCCTTTTCCCTTGCTTTTGAAAATGTGACTCATCCTTCCATTTGTCACAGTGTTTCAGGGTGTAAAAATGACTCCAGCGAGTGCTTTACCAAACCCAGCACTCCCCTTAGAAGAGTAATAACAAACCCTTAAGCTTTCAGTGCTCTATACTGAACCAAGACAAAAACTGAAAATACATTTAGACCTTTGGGAACATGAAGCCAGCTTTACCTGCTAGTGGGTTGAAACCAAGCACAAACCAATTCATTTCTTATTTAAGCAATATAGAGTAAAAGAAAAAGAGCAATCTGAAGTTAAGAAAGAGGAGCAAGAAGAGGAGCAGTAGGAGTAGCCATCTTGCAATAATGTGTAAACTCTCCCAATTCGGAATAAAGGGAGGTTTTTTTTATTCTGCCAGCATTGAGTGAATGCAGCATTTTTTTAAATTTGATTAAAATTTGTTCCGTACAGATGTGAAGCCGCCCTCAATGGCATCTGAAACAGGTGAGAAACTGTTCACAACAGCTTTGACCCCTGTCTGAGATTTTTGTTTGGCTTCTAACAGTGAGACTACTTTAATCCTTAATCCAGATAATTGCGTTATTGTAATATGATTAACGCACTTCATACATTGACAATAATACAATGTCATAACAATTCATTTTTACTGAAGGCTGTATTTAAAATAGTTTATGAAGAAATAATATAAAGAGTAGAAGTAAGTTATTTTTATAGAATAACACAAGGCTGGGTGATGTGGCGAACATCAATTATCATGATATATATGACCAAATACATCAATGTTGATATTGCGGCGATATTGTAGGGTTGACTATTGGTGCTTTCACGAAATATAAACACAATGAGAGTTTTGGTAAATAATCACCAATAATGTAGATACAAGGACTAAGTCTTGTAAGACATTACTTTACGATATCCCAAATTTAAGACGATATCTAGCCTCAAATTTTGATGTAGATGTACTATTGATAAATTGTCAAGCCTTAGAATTACATTTCTGTGGCTACTTGTCTGTGAAGTCATCAGCGGTGAATCAGTGAAGCCACAAAGTTGGCTGCTGCGCTGCCTTAGATTACTTACAGAAGTGAGTACATCCGCTGTTTTCATGTCACCTGAATGAATTATCAGATGCTCCCAGTGGCGCACTACGTTGTAAACATTTCCTCCTGCTTATTCAGCTCTCCTCTGCTCCTTGCCAGTGTGTAGCAAAGAGGAAACCCACTCCAAACTAGATGATATATATGCATATATATGTATTAGGTGCGCCTAACTGATAGAGGAAGAAAGAAGGTAGAGGAGGCCAAGCTGGGTGTTTTAATCACCCCATTCTCCTTCCCTTTCCTTCCCTCTGGCCCTCCACTCATCTCATTACAGGCAGGAGAGGGTGAGAAGTGAGGCCTGCATGGACCTTGGCATTAATTATTGAACCCTATCTTTTTTTACTCCAGCTCCTCCTCCACAGTCTCTGTTAACCCCCATCTAGGTATAGCGCAGACATCTACAGAGACCCAGTTTGGGGATTTAACCATTCAGAGACGGCGATAATTAATAGCCTGCATGTGACATGTTTGCCTACACAAGCAGTATGATAAGCATTTTAATTGTGCCTCGTCGCTACAGTTGAGCTTTGGTGCTAATTAATTCCACTCTGTTTTTAAATTGGCGCTCTATAGCAAACAATTATCAAAGCTGACAGTTGACTGCATGCATTGTGTTTGTCATGTTGGCTGGGTTATGCTCTGCTCATTGCTAGGTCTGTACACAAAGCTTCAGTAACAGCGGCGTTTGGGAAACATTTCGACCCCACTTGAAGGCAGCTTTATTTCACGTAAAAGGGGGAAAGAAAAGACCGCGACCGTACACCTCTACAAACACCCGACTGCTTGCTTGTAACAGACATTTACTTAGCAGCTTAATCCCTACAAAATACCACAGGGAATTTCATCCTGCGTGCATGTTTAAAAAACAAAATCGAATACCTACCCATCAAATGAATATTTGAATATTTGGATCAAGGCCTTCTCATTATCTCCTGCCCAGTTGATTTGAGTGGCTCAGTTGGAAGCCAGCTAATGGAGGTTGTTGAGGCCATTGTGGAAAAGGCATTCAGACAACTTGAAGGCAACCTGACTGCGATGCTGTAAATCTCACTGTTATCTCCTTCTGTCCCCTGTCCCTGTCTTTTTCTTTTTGCTTTGTACATACGTGCGTGTGCCTGTGTATGTGTGCGTATGCGTGCGTGCGTGTGTGCGTGCTTCCTGCAGGTTTGAAAAGTCAACATCAAACCTCGACCTCCCAAAGCCTCTGAGCACGAGGAAGACGACGCTGCCAAGATGTTCAGCACCAAAAGGTCAGCACAGTGTCACTTTTGATCTATTCTTATCCACTCAAAATAAAAGCCCGGCAGAAATCTCCGAGCGTTTTAACACAGCTTCTCCTCATAATAGCTGACATTTTATAGTCAGCTGTGGTCCACGGATGACTTTGTATTTAAAAAGACATTGGTGTGCAGGAAGGTGATGGTTGATTTCAGGTCAAAACACTAAAAATAGAATTCCCCTACATTGTTTTTTTTTAGTATGAAGTCTGTGAATTATTAATCGGATTTCTAAATGGGTAGGCCTCAGAGAACCCTTTTTAAACTAAAGTGTAAATACTCTCACACAGCCTTCGTAGGAAGATTAAGAAACCCAGTTCATAGTCCTCCTTGGTTGTGTGTACATTCTGTATTTTTTATGTGACTCATGTTAGCGCACAGTCTGCATAAATCATCCATCACTCTGGCACTTCTGGTTATTGACTGCAAGGTAGAAGTGGTCCCACTGCTTAGCCAGTATGTGTGAGGTGGATCAAAGCAAACTTCTTTGGGTTGCTTCTTCTTTCATTTTGTTTTATTCCTAGCTGAAAGAGTTCAGTTTGTGTTGGGTTTATTTTAATTATTTTATTTTTTATTTTTTATTTTATTTTAAGTGTCTTTAGTACTGGATGCATTACTGAGAACAGCCTATTTATTTTCCTGTTGAAAACACAAATCAAATGTCTCTTGAATAAACAAACCCCATCAATTCTAACACATTTTGAATCAATAAGGTAATAATGTGCATGCATATTACATATTTTGATTACCTAGGGAGGTCTTGTTCAGAAATTACAGACTGCTTCCTTTTAGTTTTTCAACGGAAAATTTTAAATCAGTTAAATTCATGTGTGGACGACCTAAACTAGGAATGAAAAAATCATGTAAAAAAAAAAAAAAAAAGTGCACACATTGTTATTTGAAACTTTTGTTTTACATGTAGATGAAATTTCAAATATTGTTTATGTTATAATACTATTTGTCAAGTTTTGTTTTACTACAATCTGGTGAGAAAGTACAGCATATGCAAGTGCAGCATATCAGTGTTTCCTCTAGAATTCTTTTCAGCTGGGGGGGCAGGGGTAGAGGGGTTGTTGAACGTCAACAATTAACGTTACCCGACAGTGTGTAGTTTTTATTTTTAATTTTTAGAATCTCACATTGCACTTTCAGTCACTATGACGTCTGCGGTCAGACACTTTGTGCCAGTATGATCAATAACGTTGCCGTCAACTGGCTTATCTGGTATGTCGTTAGCTACCAACTGTTACCTTGAAACCATCCAGCA
>NC_045738.1:22711879-22713585 GCF_008692095.1 Etheostoma spectabile | reverse complement strand
AGACGGTACCGTAGGGAGGTTACCTGAAACCAGCAGAGATGGCAAAAGTACTCATTTCCCGTACAGATACTTATGTTAAAAAAGTACTGATTTAACTTTTTTACTCGAGTAAAAGTAACAAAGTACAGGCTTGGAAAGTATAAAAGTAAAAGTAGCCTTGCGACTGACAACCATGTTTTATGCAAAGCTACCTGGACCACACACACGTTACTAGAGAGCAAGCTGAAACTTAAGTAGACATGGAGAACATACTCTTTATATGCCATTGCCATGTATGTCTGCCAACAGGCCTAAAACATCACAAATCTGATTATTGTGACAGAGACTGGGACTCCAGGTTAATAAGATTCCGACTTTGCAGCAAGATATGAATTCAGTTATGATTCCGTGAGAATTCACAGATCCAGTTTCTCTTTTTTTATCTTCCCCATAACATTTAAAGGAATGTACATGTATGTGTGTGTGCTCAAATATGGCTTCTGGAAAGAAAATAAAAGATAAAATATGAATTACTAAACAGGCATTGTTAAGAAGTTCCCCAGCCCGGAGTCCTTCTTGATGCCTACCATCTCAACCATCTCTCTCAGATAAGGCCGAGGATGATTGGAAATGTCTTTCTGCTTGTCTGCTGAATCTCTGGGATCTCTGTTTTCTTCATTTTCAATCATGTCGCCATCCATACTACTATGTGCTAACGTTAGCGCCATCAAGTCACAATGTTTTACCGCGAATGAATGCAGAATACCACCGTATCTGTCAAAAAGTAGTGGTGCGTCAAGTGCAACGTACATTCCCATCCAATTAGATTGAATATGGTATTAATGACACAAAAGATTATTGCAGTAACTCCAGTGAAATTATTTGAAACTTGTTAGTGATGATTAGAACTGTATTTAAAGCTGATTCTGGTTTCCAACTTGACCCCAGGTGTGTCTGTTAAAACCCGGACGGAGACTACTTCTCTCTGTTGATGCTTTATTACAATCAAGCACCGTGCAACCTAGCTAACAGGTGAAGAACCCAAACTACAACATCACTAGCTAACTTACTTTAAATGTGAAGAACTATAGACCAATGCAACAGCAGGCTTATATGAACTGATACAACTTACAGTTGTCAAGGACTCGCACACACACAATCTCAACTAATTATCCTCCGGACAGCTAGTCTCTTAATTCTTTTCTTTCACTTTTTTCTCCGTGTGGCTCTCGCGGTGTGAGTGTATATCTTCTCCGACATGACAATCTCTTGTACAAAACTAAAGTAACGAGCCAATTTTTTTTGTAAATGTAAGGAGTAGAAAGTACCGATATTTGTGTTAAAATGTAATTACAATCTAAATGTAAAAAGTAAAAAGTCACTGGAAAAAATTGGAAAGTAAAAATATCAGAAAAATCTACCTCAGTACAGTATTTGTACTTGTAGTAAGTATTTGTTCTTCCCATGTCTGGTAACTGGCGATTTAACGCTGAGTGAACATTACTAGCTACGTTTTTGAGCGGTACCCCCACTAACCTGAAAAACAGTTTTAAAACAGTAGCTAGAGGGGACTGCATCGTTCCCTAACGTTAGCTTCTTGTCTCATCTGGAGTCTGATCAATAGTAAATTTATCAAATTCAGCTCGAGGAGAAAGCGGATGACAGTTCGTTTGAGTTCAGGTAGAGCAGCAGACAACTCTGCAGAGTCGTGTAATTATGACTTTATG
>NC_045738.1:22710885-22711869 GCF_008692095.1 Etheostoma spectabile | reverse complement strand
TTTCATAAACAGCTGAAGGAGCAGCGGTGTACATAGCGGAAACCCTGTTGTGCATCTGCCCTATACCATGGTGGCAGAAATTTTACCGTGGCGGGCCACTATCAACACATCAACATAGACGAAACACTGCATAAATGTTAGAAGATACACGTTCATCATACAGAATTTATAAGGAATTGACCATTCATAAAACCACAAAATAGCTGAATAGTTTAATCATTAATAGTTTTAATTGCAGTAACAGTAAGAAGGAACAGAAGGTCTGTAGAGCATTGGATTTCTCAACATGATACAGTGTGCACTGTGGTAAGGGCAATATTAGAGTTTGGAGGGTGGTGTCTTTTCTTTAGCTGTTCCCAAACCAAAATGCTGCAAATGTTAGCATGTCTAGCTAACTAGCTTACAAGCTACTTTAGCAACCCTTGGGTTATTTTCAAGGCCAAGAAACATGAATACTACATTATTTTGTGAGGCTACAGGATAAAAAAAAAATCCACAGTGTAGTACTATTGCCCCACTGTGTGTAAACCGGTCATAGATGCACTATATTAGAATTTAGGGCAACGTTAGCATCTCTTTATATTGTTGGGAGAAGTTTACGCTACAGCACACTCGTTATCCGAGATAGAGTTGCTTTCCAAAAGACAACAGTTAGCTCTCATTTGAAAAGCTTTTTTTCGTTTTAAAAGTGAAACATATTTGAGAATACAAACAACAAATCACGCTACGCAGCTAAACAGTGTTTTATAAGAATGACTTAAAAGTCTGATCTTACATTTCATTATTTATCATACAAGGACTAACCAGCTCTGCACTGCAATACAAGAACAACTGTTTCATTATTTCCAAGTGCCAATGGTATACAGGGTTCCCATTTTAAAACAAGTCAGACGGAAACATTAACATGTGTTAGAATAATTTCATTATCAAGAATAGACAGGAAACACTGAAGTTACAATAAAGTTTGTTTACTTGCAAGTAGAA
>NC_045738.1:22709654-22710875 GCF_008692095.1 Etheostoma spectabile | reverse complement strand
CAGTACTCACAGCATCAGTACAGAAAAAGGACTGAGGAAAAAGCTTACAATGTGGAATGAGATAAATCCCGCAGTCACAACAAAGCAGTAATGTCGACAGTTTCTCACAGTCCTTGGGCGCCTGTTCTTTTCCGGGCGTCACACCGCGCTCAAGACAAGGACAAGGCAGTGGTTCCCAGTAGAGTGCGGATTGGGCCGGATTTTTCTGTCCGAGCCCGGCCCGCGTCCGACAGAGCAGTAACCGAACCCGACCCGAGCCCGACAGGCATTAAGATATTTCTGTCCGAGCCCGACCTGAGCCCGACACAGTTAAAATCGCATTTGTTTCTCATACTAGTGACACATGTACGTTTGTTTGTGTGGAAAGCCGCTTTTATTAAGCAATTGTAGGAAGGCATTCGGAAATGTCAACAGATGAGCGCATCAATGGGTAATATTTGACATTTATTTGAATCCAAAAACGAACATTTGCATCAGGTGAAACAGGCCCATTGGTTACCTACATAATAAGCTGTTTTAAATTCAAAATGTTCAATGCCTTATCGCGCTGATGTGACCGAGCCCGACCCGAACCCGAGCATCCTTTCTAAAAATCTGTTCGACCCCGGCCCGTCGGGTCCCGTCGGGTCCCGTCGGGCTCGGGTCGGGTATCCATCCTCTAGTTCCCAGATACCAGATGTCAACAGCAGTAATGCAAACAGTTTTAACACTGATCAGACAAAAAGTATATATGTAAAAATGACATTTATAACATCATTTTTCTAACATGTGTCAACCGAAGACGGCGTTTTTAACCAGCTCATGGAGCTAACGTTAAAGGTTAATTAGCTAGCAAGCGACAGCTGCTAAAATCTGCCATGGCAGTTCCAAAAGCAATGGTTGGCTGCTTTTGTCTACCTGTCTGAAATCAATTGGACAGATTAAGTATGTTTACACGCACCCTAATATTCCACTGTTATTCCGAATATGACAATATTCTGAATTTAATTCAGGTCATGTAAACAGCGTACTCCGGTTGGTTATTCCAAATACCGTCAAGGCCTTTTTTCCGAATATAGCATTTTCCGATTAAAACATGGGATATTCTAGGATTATTTGGGGTTCAGAGGCATTCTTTGGACATGTGTACTGCATATTCAGAATATACATCTCAATTGGGGGTTTTACGCTTTACGCTTGGCTGTTTACGGCTACTGGTCAGCTCTGTGCGTTGCTATGGTT
>NC_045738.1:22699561-22709644 GCF_008692095.1 Etheostoma spectabile | reverse complement strand
AACCAACCAGCCAACAGTTTGCAAGGCTCCAGGCCCGATAAGGAGAAACACAGCTACTTTTTAACATTATCAACGACTGGAGATCAACAGTTGTTTTGGACATGCGCACACGTCGCTACGCTGACCTTTTCAAGAAGCTGGTTGAAGGAAAGAAGGAGAAACACTGTTTTTGCATTGTCCAACAAGTCAGCCACCACAGGATAACTTTGAAAAAAACGTATTTTGCAAATGGGAACACATAGTGGAATTTTCACTTTAACTAGCCATGTAAACAACCTAGTCGGAATATCTTTTTTGGAATAAGGGCAAAAACCGGAATATTATGTGCAAATGTAAACAGTGATGCAAACAATTTCAATTGGCAGTAATCTGCCCCTGGTAGCATTCAAACCGCGTATGTGCAGTACGGGAACAGGAAGCTTGATGGCCGTAGCAACAGTAGCTAATGGGGAAGGAACTTTGTTCTGATCCGTTAAGGCCATACATGTTTTAAAATACTTTCTGATATTCTGTCCATTTTGAAATCTGTCTCTAAATCTACTTTACCCTGACCTAGTAAGGACTTTAAAGTTGATTAGTTGATAAAAGCACAACACATGCAGTCCACAGCCAAAACTAAAGAGAGAAATTCAAACCGAGGCTTGTCTTCTGAAATGAATAGACAAAGAGGACTTGCCACTGCATTGGTAAGATGTTGATTGCAACTTTTCCTACACTTTGATAGTCCTTGCTTCACATATAAGCCAAATAATGTTTGTTTAAGGTGTCTGTTGTCTGTCAGGACAAGATGTCCCAAAAAATAATACAGGAATATGTTTACAGTAGGAAGTTTGTGTTGAGGTTATGGGAGGATTATAAGTTATCATAATGTGATGGGGACTGAGTGTCAAAATGCCGCATCCATCCACCCGTCTCCTCGCTGTGTGTGTGTGTGTGTGTGTGTGTGTGTGTGTGTGTGTGTGTGTGTGTGTGATCATCGAACTTGTCGGTGAGAAGATGATTAAACCAAGCCAGCTCTCCATCTTTAGGGAGCTGTGTCAGCACAGTCGGTGACATGGATACGCTCGAAATGACTGTAATAGGCTGCCATCTTAAAATTCAAAGACTCCAAAAGCTCATTCACATTTCTGCTGAATAGGAAACAAAGCATTTTTCTCTTGCTAAACTGCTGAACGAAACATAAAGTGGGTGAGGAAATCTGTGTATCTGTTAGACTACTATGTGCCGTTGTGTCTGTGGGTTTTTAATATTAGCTTTTCTCCTGGGTTCCCTCGAGTCATCGCAAACAACGCTTGCGTACATTGCAAGAGCCAAATTAAAAGTCTTTCATTTAGAGATGTATTATTGTATTAACACAGCAGTTCAGCTTTGATATGAATGGAATGAAGTGTGGAACAGAGGCACGGATAATAAATCCAAAGCATCCTGACTAGGTTTAGTGCTCTCTTCTCTGATGAACTGCTTCGCTATTATAGATAAACTGGGAGTGCACAAATCCACAGCTTGATTGTTTGTGTCTACATGTGCTCATTAAAATGTAACTGGAGCACTGTTAATCCCAGTCTTTCATTCTGGATGAGAACATTATGAAGGGATGCACCATTTTATTTGGGTTACACATTTAAGCTCTTACTTCATACAACTTCTGCCTGCTAGCATGTATCAACTCCATAAAGAGGAGAGTTATGATTGCCCCTGAGTTTTGATGACATTTGTTTTGTTGTGATTGCTTAAGGCCTAGTTGACGATCAAACTTGTTTACCATTCCGTTTTACTTTAAATGTTTTTCTTTGTGGTATGGCGTGGTATTTCTTTGGTTTTGACTCGTCAGTAGCAAATAACAAGCTACTTAGTTTTTCACCACAATCCCAAAAAATTGAGTAATTTATTTGTGTAAGCCGATTTGCACCAAGCTGTACAGCTGTGTCAGTCTCATTCATGCCCTTCCATCACTATTTTTACCTTTTTAGTCCCACAATGGGAAATTACAATTTACACTCTGATGTTATGACACACAGGCCTGAATTACACACACATGCTCAGTACCTGTATGCACTAAATGGAGAGATGTCAGAGTGGGGGGGGTTGCCCATGGAAAGTCCACCACCATACTTTGGTCCATATGAGGACTTGAACCGGCAACCCTGCGGTTCCCAACCCAACTCCCTACGGACTGAGCTACTGCCGCCCCACTACTGCAGTGCCATATTATATTTCTTATAATACTTTCTGTACATTTTCCTTCTTTGTCTATTTAATGTGTATTTGTGTTATTCTGATATGTGTACATTTTTTCTTTTGAGCTGCTTCAGCACAGGAATTTCCCCAGTGTGGGATAAAGTCTATCTTATCTTATCTTACTGTAGGTAGTGACAATGACATCCCTGTTCTTCCTACCACCTGCAAAGCTCTTGTTAAATTGTTTCTCCAGAAACAGCAGTAGGCACAACACTGCGCCTATTTCAACCAATCAGAGATATGTATCATATTTGTAAATGTAAATGGACTGTATTTATATAGCACTTTTCTAGTCTTAACGGCAACTCAAAGCGCTTTTACATTGTAAACACACTGTGGCCGAGGCTGCCGAACAAGGTGCCACCTGCTCATCAGATGAACATTCACACACATGAACATTCACACACATTTGCAACTCCACAAATAACACTCACTGAATTGCTTTGTTTAGTTGGGTCAGAAGGGAAGGTAATACAAGGGGTAATGTGGGTTGTAAACAAACTGTCGGTTAAACCACGTAATCCAAACCTCTTGTTTAATTCAAATAGAAGTGAATGTACCTCAGTTGTCTTTTACTATCTTCCATTGCATTGTGAAATTGCATGCGCACCATTTATCTCTAACCAAATGGAGTTCTACGACAGACAGATTGTGTAGTAATAATATTTGCCTTCATTTTCACTTCCAAAAAGGTTAAACTGTGGGTTGTGTACAACAGGTGTGAAAGCCAAAGCTACAAAAACTTGACACATTATTATTCACCGGTTATTCCCTTGATACCTCTGATTCCAGACTCAGTGTCTATTTTTCTCATTTCTCCCAGCAAAAAGGTGTTCTGTCCTTTTGTTGTGGAACGGTGTGGCTGGACCTTGGTTCAGTTCAGGATCTAGAGGAATGTCATTACCATGTTGTCAGCTAGTTAAACTCTGATTTTTTAACAACCTATGTTCTCCTTGTAACTTTTCTAATCTACGTTCCATCTAAGTAGTTCTGTTTTGTCGTTAATTTCGGTGACAATACTCGTTCAGTTCGGTGAGTTTCCACGCCGCAGCATTATCTTCCCAGTGGAGGGGTTTGCTTGATTGACTGTCACAAAGAGTAATTTGATTTCCGTCCTCAAAGTAGTTTCTCCCAGCTGTTTTTGGAAACTATCGGGACAGGGACAGGAAATACCTGTCATGCCGACAGCAGCCCAGACAGAGATCATCGAGATGACAGCGTGCAGGTGTCACAACTGGACCAGTAATTGCCTGCAGTTGGGAGCTGTAATGAAATTACCACAATATGAGTCGGACTCATTAGTGGCAAAATGGCACATTTAATCTGACGGAGTTGATGTTTAATGTAGCTTGACTGGGATGCGAGCATACATGGTGGGTTGCCCCATTATAGTGATACGTTGTGGAAAGGTGCCTTCCTGTGGTGGCTGGCAGCCTCACTGGATGACTCATCGCAAACAATTCAAACAATAAAGAAAGTTAACACCTTTTTATCTGTCATGCTAAATGACATGTGCAGTATGTCCTTGGCATACTCTTGTACTGTGATGACATAGAATACAATATATGTACCTGCACCTCTGCCCTCAGCAATCAGTATGTCACTTATTCATCATGGTAGTTAGATGGGGAGGGACACAAAATTGATTCACGTACTGTATGTATCGTTGTTTTTTGCGACAATTCTCAAAATGTATTGTTTTCCCTAGTATGGAAATTTTTTATTTATTTATAATTACCAATAATTTACCTTAATATTTTCTGTTTATACGGTACCGCCGACAGTGACTCCATCATATACGTTTCAAGAAAAACAAACCCAAGTGAAATAAATGTCTCATGATACATTGATGATGTCTCCAGAAGTGTATTATTAAACATTTTCTTTTTGCTAGAGAGAATGAAAAGAAAATTGCAAAAATCAGTGCTCAATACTTTGAATCGGCACCCATGTATAGTGAAAGATTCAAATTTGGACAAAAGCATATAACCCAGCCCTATTTATTCGTCAGGCCACACACACTCTGTCCATGACATATGCAGTATGTCCTTGGCGTACTCTTGTACCGTGATGACATAGCGTGTGTGTATCCGCACCTCTGCCTTCATTTATGCAGCGATCAATATGTCACATATTCATCATGGTAGTTAAGCTTCTAATGGCACGTTAGTAATTACAGTCTTAACGAACTATCAGACATTCAACGATCTGAGGCCATAACTTTATAAAACACTATGATACTGCATGATGACCACATTAAAACAATGAGCTCCGCCAGACGGAGCCATTGAAAACGCATCAGTTTATACATTATTTGTCCTGTTCGTTCAATATAATAACAGCACAGTTGAGTTTTTTTCACAAATATATTTTCATTTGAATTTTTACTGCAGATCGACCAAACAGGTGTTTGTGTTGGATATTAATTGTAAGAATGGCTTTGTGAACTCTTCATATCATCAATGAGAGGCAATATTGCGATTCATTTTACACAATAGTCTGTTTCACGTGTTTCATCCATCTGCCGTCTGTGTCGGTGTTTCTCATTTCACCTGTTCTGTGTGTATGCCCGGGTCAGAGTGTCCGTGGAGAACCACACAAGTTTCCCTCAAATTTGCTTTTCATAAATCCCAATTCTTAAATAGAGAGCGGCGTATGTCTTCTTTTGTGCATACGGCATGTTTATAAATGAGGCCCCTTTAGCTGTTGGCCGGCCATCAAGGGGCCTTGCACTTGATTAGTTATGTATGCAGGAGGGAAGAAAATGGTGTCTGGGGAGTAGAGTGCATGCTTGGATGTGTTAACCCCCTGCAAAGGCCTGCTGATCTAATCATGATGAACAGGCTGCCATGCCGACGCCGCACGCCGACTCTCCTTGGACCCACCTTGAAGGGAGTTGCAACAGTGTGGCTGTGACTCATCCAAAGATATTATCTGTCTTGCTTTTTGAGGACTTTGCAATGCAATTCACATTAGGCTGGACAGTGCATGATTGATTAAGTTGAATGCCGAGCAGGTTTTTGAATTTAATACGATGTATCAGCACCATTTTCTTTCCTTTTCCGATACCAATTTTAAATCTGAAGTAGTGTATCGGCCAGTATCAATCCAATACAAGTGGGTTTAAAAAAAAAGGGGTGTCACAATACCAAAAATTCAGTAGTCTGTGCCGATACCAGGATAGTCCAATTTCAATTCCACGGTTGAAAATAAGGATTTAAGATTCCATGTACTTGAACTTGAACAATGAACTTCTCAACTTTGTCAAAACAAGATATACAAAACATGTGTAATAGAGCATATGACAACATAATAAAGTGCATTTAATGGTCAGTGCAACTAGCGTTGCACTAGTGCAGTGAATGTATTTTTTGATCCCGTTTGAATTGAGCCATGGATTACAAATATGATGTTCGTCAATTTAGAAGATGATTTTTTTAACTGCAGAAAGTCTCAGTTAGCCGTAGGTTTCTCATATGACCACTTAGTGTTCAACTTTCTCGCTAGCTAGCTAGGGGTGGGGGGAAAAAATTGACACAGCATAGTATCGCAATACATTCAGTGGCAATACTTTATCAACACACAGGTGCCAAATATTGATCTTTTTTGTCCCATTTTGCAGCAATAATATTGAAGTTGATATCGTAACAGGAGGCATGTGGTGATTCCCACCCCTATAGCTAGCTAGCTAGCTAGCTTAGCTCTGTTCCACAACACAAATAACGTTATCTTACCTGATGTGTTTTATCCAGTGAAGTGTTTTCAGCAGATAAGCAAAAGAACAAGTCAGATCCACTGCTCGTTTGTGTAACGTTACATCCCCGTACGATACACACAGACATCGTAGCTTCAGCAACTTTGAAGTGTGTAGTCTTTCTAATTACGTCTTATACTATAACAGTTCAATAAAAAAACTGAGACTTTATTAACAGATGAACATCATATATGTAATCCATGGCTCAACTCAAACGGGATCACAAAATGATTAACTCTCCATTGAGTCTCATTCATATTTTTTGGAAAGATGGGTCCCATGGACCGGAAGTAGAAGGACGTGACTTCGGCTCTCTATGGCGTGTGCAGTTCCACTTGTTCGTGACCTCCTGTCTCTGAATGGAATTATCGACTGGGACGCTCTGAAGCGTATACTGCCCCCATCAGTTCCAGAAGAGGCGCTTATGGTGCTTCAAAAAATTTTAGAATTGAAAGGTATCGCAAGTATCGGTTCTCGTGACATCCTTAACAATAACACAAATTTTCAGATAGTATAAGTTCTTAACTCTAGGTTAACCAAACCTTTTTAAAGACTAAACAAAACTCTCCATTTAAAACATCCATTCCTGCTGTAACTTTGCACACAATCCTTTATGATCATTATCCAATGCTTTAACTACATATTGACCCATATTTACTGTCCGCCCTTTTTGATAAATGTTGGAAAAATTTGTGTGAAATGTATTCACTAAATAGTGCCTTTAAACATTTGTACAGTGGAAAAGAATAGTGCCCTTTGCATGGATTTTCTATTAATTTCACAAAAACAAATATGTTCAAATTACAGAAATTACAGTTCTGCGACAGGATGCCTGTAAGTGATGATGCAAATTGAATAACGAGCAAGTGCTATTCTCTAGACTCCCCATTTAGCGCTGTGCGCTGTTGGAGCCTTTTTAGCTAGCAAAAGCGAGTGGTACAGTACAGTACTGCTGAAAACACACCCAGATTGGACAAGAGGCGACAATACAAGCCAACAAGAACAATATGTAGCTAATCTGTCTCACAACTAGAGATGTCCAAGTCAGTCTATACCTCCGGTGCTCAGTTTAACAGCAGACAGCAGCAGCATTTTGATCAGGCACACCTCAAGGCAACAGGTCCTAGACATAGAAAGTGAGAGCATCAATAATAAAGCCGGAGGACGGCTGAACTCTGCAGGGATATGATGAGGAGAGGCCTTTCTGCTGACAGTGGAAAGGGGGAGGTATCAAATGTCAAGGGACACATTCATTTCAATGTTTCTTCACGGTCCTGAACAGAGTAAGACAAAGATTTTGTATGCATCAGTGTTTGTGCACCAAAATATAAACTCCGAAATGAACTCCGAAATGTTAAATGTCATACAATTTACATCATCTTTCCACTGAATTCATTAGATGTGTTATCTGATTTATCTTCCACATCGCCTTGTCTGGTCTCACTGCACAAGTCAGTTTCTTTGTATAAACGGCATTGTTCTTTCTAACTAATCTTATTGGTTGAAGGCAGTTGATTCGATTGACTCAACCACTCTATCGATTTTTGTATGCTATTTAAAGAGATTTTGTTGAGGAGTTGAATGGAGCGCTTGTCGATAATCATTGGTCAGAGATAGAATCATTGTTCCTGCTGTGCTCTGACATGGAGTTCACCAGCTGAGCATTACGCCTGCATTCGCTGGACTGAACCGCATCAGTTTATGTTGACAAGATGACGTCATTGTTTTCTGGGATGAAGTAAGTTTAAAGCTTACTGCAGTTTGATCGTGGTATTATTAAAACCCTAGCTTTGTGGACTACAGCTTCTTATTTAATTATCAGTAGAACAAACAGCATGACAACAGCAGATGTATGTTGTGGCTGTCTAAAACACATGGCCTCGGTCAGTTTTTGAGTGCACTCTGGCAACAGATTTTGTCCCTGGGGCTCTTTCTATTCTCATTTAAAAATGGTTGCAAAACTCCGCCCTGGCCTTTTTGAGTCTGTAATTTTGGATAATGGTGAGCTCAATCAAGTATACCCCAACAATATGTTTGGTGTTTTCATCAGATGTGAAAGTGGTTGTGGTACTTTTGAATCGAAAACACAAAATGATCAAACCTTGTAAACATGGGAAAAGCATTTGGCATAAGCTAATTGTCAATCACAATTGTCCTGGGCGGCACTAAGCCCCCGGACACAGCAGCGCTGGCTCTGCAATAGGATCTCGGGAAGGAAACTGTTTTGGGGTAACATTTGCACCCCACAAAAGAAAACAGCACATACAAAATTAAATGAAGTTAATGGTTCACACAGTTCAGTAACGTGACCTTTTTGAATTAGCTGGATACATTTGAAACAAAATTTGCTCTGTGTATCGCTGTGTTTTTTTGTCCATAACATTCCCCGCCAATCCGTCCCAAAACATGCTTGTATGATAAAAACTAGGTAGCCATTAATCTAAATACATGGACATTTATTTAATCCTGCAGAGCTCACCTAGCCAAGTTCTTGACTCCAGAGGGTTAATGTAGGATAAGTTACTTACATGCACTCCACTCCTACATGCATAACTTTACCAATAATTTATTTTCATATTCCTAAAAATTGACTATCATTGTTTTATTTAACACATGCTTTACAGTAAGTGCACGTCGTAGATCAGGCTGTACATAGAGGAGAAACGGCACAAAACAAAGTCATATAATTAAGACTTGTTCTTTGGTTTTGGTTTCCTTGTTTATTAGATCAACCTGTCATTTTCATTTTTCAGAGCATAGAAAACCTGTACAACAAACATTATTGTTTTTGGATTGAATGGAATAATTAATCGGATGATACACAGACCAGAGGCCTATACTAAGCTAGATCAACATGCCCTGGAGTTATTTCCGTTACCCAGCTTCAACAAACCTAACAATATGGTGTGACATGACGGTGGTTGTCAACGTGTTCAATCAACCCAGGGTTTTCCAATCTGACAATCGTGTTCACATAAAAGCGTCAGCGTTTGCACCATATGAACAGTTCTACACTTGGTGGACAAGTCTACCAGAGACTCGTCATTTACACAAGAAGAGGAAACGATAATCCTACAGAAATATATAGAACACAGACATATAAAACAGGCAAAAAGCTACTTCTGCTGCTAAACCCAGTTAGGAAAGCTGGCCAAAAAAATGTAGAGGCTGTAGAAAGGCTTATCGATATCCCTGCCTTATCAGTCAGGCACAACAAGATCTGACCATAATCACACTTTTGCATTCCGTAAACTTACATTGCTGTAGCCTAAACTTTCACTTGCAATCCTTGCAGTGGTAAGCGATCATGGGAGCAAATACAAAATTCATATAAAAACATAATTCAAACCAATGTGTTGCATTGGCACCACATACGGCTCAAGAAGCTGAAAAAGATATGGTTCCCCCCCCCCCCCCCCCCCCCCCCCCCCCCGGAAAATCTATATCTTTCATAAAGATACCCATCAGTGAATGTCAACGGGTATTGTGACTTTCTAAATGTTCTGAGCCCACCTCTCTATCCACGCACTGATTCCCATCGTATCTAAGGATGGTTACGCCATTATCAATCGAGTATTGATTGGTGAGTAGGCGGTGCTTTTTTACCAGCTGATCTCTAATCTCATCTGTACCTGCTCCCAAGCAGGTTAGGTGTTCTGCATAAATTACCTTGCCGATGTAACTCGGTAATAAGTTGCCGATTTTAGTTTTTTAAATATTCATTCAACAGAATCCTTTATAATGACAAATAAATGATTCTGATGAATGAATATTTAAAAATTAAAAACGGACTGTCAACCATGTTATGAATGTTGCGTTGCATAGTTTGCCCACCAGAGGGCGCTCTACAACGTCCCTGTTGGCAACACTGATTTTCTTTTTTTGTTGTTATTGTGTTTTTGTTCAAAGAAGTTTCATATCTTGAGATTGTATTTTTCTACATTTTATTTATCGGAACTTTAACAAATTTTGATGTTCCTCTGATCTGTTGTGACAATAACACAAATTATTATATTATTTTAGTGAGAACTCATAAATAACTACAAATAACTAATGTCAGGGAAATCTGTTCATGTTTTGTTACACTTTTT
>NC_045738.1:22695517-22699551 GCF_008692095.1 Etheostoma spectabile | reverse complement strand
TTTTTAAATGTACTGTATATGGGCGGATATATCGGCATATCGGGTTTTTAGATAACCTAAATATTTGTATTGGTATCGGCCTTAAAAACCCTTTATCGGTCGGGCTCTAGTAATAAGTAACCCACCATGGTGATACACATAACCCTGGGTTGAACCCGAGGTTACCTCAGTAACCCCGAATCTGGCTTTGTAGTATAGGCCTCTGGTTTTCCATTTTTGGGAACCTGTAATTGTGCGTTCCATTTAGCCTGGAAATGCCAAGTAAAGACCCCTGAGAATGAGTCAGTGCTCTGTTTTGGAAACCATTTCTTGTTGTTGTTTGCTATCGGTGATGCATGTTGCAGGGTCTGTATGGTTTACATGAGTCCATGAGTTACTATTTACAGCATCTGTATTAACAGGGGCTTCTCCCATTACACCTAGCACGTGTTTGTCTTTACTCACAACATGTGCCCAGCTGTGACACTGGGTAATCAAAGTAAGTGGTTGGGGATAGGGTGTAGCTCCACCCACAGAATCCATCTCACCTCCATAAACGACAACATCAACATAACAGAAACATAAAAAATAGCAGAAAGGTCAGTGTTTTTTTTCTTCTTTTATTTTTTTATTTTTCGGGGGATTTAACATGCATGTTTCCTGTTTAAGACAGATTGTGTGTTATTCGTCCCACCCTCTTCCCCCTAAGTTTCCCAGCCGCTCGTTTTGATCAGCTGTCTGCTACAACCTAGAGGTGTCCAGCCCTAGCTGGAGGTTATAAATCTGCAAGGAAAAAACAGAAACAACCACCAGAAATTGTCAGTGTTTTTGAGCAGGTCTTGTCAACTGGTCATATGTTCCATACGGCTTCCTCCTGTCGTTGTTGCAGTGACCTTTCTGTGCATGACAGCTGCATGACAACAGTAAACACTGTACACCCCCCCGGCGCAGGGTTTATGTACTCATACACAAGACTTCTTGTAATAAAAAAGTGAATCATTTATGGTATTTTAATGTGTGTGGAATTGGTGTATGTTGTTGTTTTTAAGAGAATGTGGTATTGTACATTTTTTTTATTTTTCCTGTTGCAGCTCAGCCGTCAAGCACCTCAATAAGAGTACGTTGGTGGTGCAGAAGAAATGAACAAATGAACAGCAATACGTTTTCTAAAGGAGCCTTGATCAGTCGAAAAGCGTTGCCTCACATATCAGATCAATGTACAGAGGTTGAATGTCACCAAGTGAAATTGGTGAAAGTGAGCCCGCAGGCCGTGGGCACCAGCTGATGAAATTTTGATGCAGCTTCATTTGGAACTATATTTTTACAGGATTACGTTCCTAGCTCCGTTTCCAATTTCAAAGGGGAGCTTTCACCACTGCTGGGGGGGGGGGGGGGGGGGGGGGGGGGGGGGGTAGTAAGCCTAGCTGCACCACTCCCCTCAGAAAAGGAAGGTTCGGAACAAATTTGTGCTTGTTTTTTTTTTTCAACATGCAGAAGGCTTCCAAGTGATCAACTAATCTGAATCACTTTATTTTTTTTACCCTTTTCCCACTTGGCTCTGTTAATCCATGAAGTGCGATATGCGGTGGGTTTTATGTGTGGCTCTCTTGATTAGATTAGTGCTTTCATCACTTGTGACCAGATGAGAGAGAAAGTGACTGTGTGGGGTTATAGAACTGCCAGCTCTCTCTGTTTTAATGGTTTTGAACTGATGACAGCTTCACCCCTGACTAAACACTTGATTGTCTCTGTATGTTTGATAATGATTATATTTCTGCTGCTCATATGCAGGCTTATGTCCTAGAGCTGATGTGAATGCATTTCATTGGTTGCATAATGTTGGCTGTGTTGAGTGCATATAGTAGGGATGCACAATTAATAGTGTTGAAGGGTAACAACCGTTTTTTTTTTCAACCTGGACCCTAGTTTCCTGTTTTTTGTGTCTCTAAGTGAATGAAGGGAACAACAATCTTTGACAGTGGTCCAGTATTTAGCGAGATCGATGCTAGCTTGTATTTACTTTCACAAAAGTGCTTGTTTTACCACTGACAGGCTCAGATTAATATTCTATTAATTAATGGAAAGGATTTCTAAGGAGGTTGACCTTTCTATTTAAAGAGTAAGCTCCACCAGACTCCAAGTAAATAAACAAATAATTTTTACATCGTAAAATACACTCCATTCATAGTCGACAGAAACAAACTAAAACTATGAAAAGCCGTATTAGGTCTTCTTTACACTTTTACGAACATCACAACTCTATTTTTGGTTGAAATAAATCACATAGTTTACCTATTTACATGTGACAATATGTTGGCTCTATACTCGCTGAATGTTTTTTTTTTTTAAATGGAGTCTGGTGGGTTTAGTGCTAACAACCTCAAAGCTGTTTCTGGTTATACAGAAAGTTCTTAAAGAGGTTTTAAAGGCCTATCTATTCAATTCAATTAAATTCAATTTATAGTATCAATTCATAACAAGAGTTATCTCGAGACACTTTACAGATTGAGGAGGTATAGACCACACTCCAGAATTTACAAGGAACCAACAGTTCTAGTAGTTTCCTCCAGAGCAAGCAACAGTGCGACAGTGGCGAGGAAAAACTTCCTTTTAGGCAGAAACCTGGGACAGACCCAGGCTCTTGGTAGGAGGTGTCTGACGGACCGGTTGGGATTAGAATGAAGAGTGGAAATAACAAAAATAGAAAAAATAGTAGTTTGTAGCAGTTCTTTGTAATAGTTCATGGCGTAGCAGGGCACTGTGGGCATTACAAGGCACAGCAGGATGTAGCTGGGCACCGCAGAGTGTAGCATTCTCTGTGGGGATCCTTTCCATAACGATGGCAGACACTTAGAATATTAATCTGAGCATGTCAGTGACAAAATAAAACACTTAGTAATTGACGATGCACATTTGCCCCATAGAGTTACATTGCATTGTCTGTGGCTGCCAGTTACAGCGTTCTTGCTTAATACTGGACCAATTTCAAAGATTGTTTTTGCCATCAGTCACTTACACACAAAAACAGGAAATAAGGTCCAGGTTGAAAAGAAACGGTAGTTACCCTTTAAGATCTCAGTCTTGTGCGATCAAATTTTTGTTTTGTCAATTTCTCCATAATCTGAACATAGAATAAATCTGACAGTGTGTGAGAGACACAGGAATAAAATGCTGTCTTCATACTGAGTTTTCCTCTAGGATCGAGCAGTACTAAAGCACACTTCTACCTACTGGAGTTTGGAGGTGGAAAAAAATGGTTTGCATAACAACAGATCTCTGGAGAGTGGTTTTGGGCACAGGTGACATTTGGCTACAAGTGGGCTGTGTATAAGTTACATTTCTGAACTTCAACATTTAGAATGACATGCATACGCAACATTTATTCAAAGCTATTCCAAAGAGCAGATAAGAAACTTATTTATTCAGTATGAAAAAATGACTTGGATACACTGAGATACATTGGAGATACATTTTTTTGTTATTCTCATTTTTAACCAGAAGGTTTCAGCCCTGGCATATGGGATGGAAACCCAGTGGTGGCATGTAGTGGTGTATGTTGTGTAAGTACTATACTTATTAGTACAAATTTGAGGTACTTGCGTATTTTTTTTTAATGCCACTTTCTTCTTTTACTCCACTACATTTGAAATATTGTACGTTTTACTCCGCTACATTAACCTGACAGCTTTAGTTAGTAGTTAGTTTAAAAATTATGGTTTTTGCACACAAAACACAATTTATGAAATACAATGGTTCATTAAAAATGAAAATACACCACAAGATACAGGCCTACAAGGACAGCTGAAATGATAAGCCGATTAGTTGATTGACAGATCTGCTTTGATTGTTTCTAGTTTCTAAAATGTGAAGATTTTTCTGGATTGAGTATTTTTAATACTTAACTACATTTTCCTGATGAAACTTACATACTTTTACTTAAGTCACATTTTCAATGCAGAACTTTCACTTATACCTTGAGTGTTTTACAGTGTGGTATCTTTACTTACTTAAAGTGTTATATTATGTCATAATATGCTCATTTTCAGGTTCATAGT
>NC_045738.1:22677166-22695507 GCF_008692095.1 Etheostoma spectabile | reverse complement strand
GAGGTTGTACCAGAATAGGTTTACATGTTTTTTTTGTTGTTGTACTGCACATTGATGCAGATTCTCCTTTCACCCTGTGTGTTTAGGTCTCTGTTTTAGCTACAGAGAGAGACATCTCACTTCTATACTATCTTTGTTGGGAGTTGCACATGCTCACTAGCTCGGTAAGATCACAGCTAGATGATTCTTTCTCCAACTTTGGTCAGTCCAAGGCAGGATTAGCTGGGAGACTTCTTCTAGATAAGGGACACTTGTAGAATACCTGCAGAACAGGGACAGGAAGTGGTTCTTTTGGAGATTATGGTGAACTAGTGTGTGTTGTAGCAGTGTTTTGCCATTGAGAACGAGCTAGCATGCTAGCGCTTTCATGTACTACGGTTAACCACCTTGTCTCGGCTAGTGTTAAGAAAGCTGTGCAGATTTTGTACAGCTCACCCGGAGACTGAATGCAGAGGACATTCAGAAACTGGATCTCACTCAAAACACCATGGATAGTTATTTTCCAAGTCTGTATGCGTGTGGAGGCACCAGAGAAAAAAATAACACCTCAAATCTCAGAAAAAGTGATTTATTTCATAATATGGGCACTTTAAGTAAAGGATCTGAATACTTCTCCCACCACTGATTAAACCATATACCCTCATACACACCCATACCGGCATATGATAAATATCCATGTTGCATTCATCTACAACAGTCAACCTTCCCCTTTGGCCGTCTACCTCCTCATTACCATCTCTCTCTCTCTCTCTCTCTCTCTCTCTCTCTCTCTCTCTCTCTCTCTCTCTCTCTCTCTCTCTCTCTCTCTCTCTCTCTCTCCCTCCCTGGGCGTCTCTCTTTCCTTTCCATGTGCCCTGCTGGATGGATGGTTTTGCAGCTCAGCTAGGGGCAGCAGCTGGTGCCCCAGGAGATTGCTGACCCGGGGTGAACACCAAAGAAGAGTCAAATTAACGTTTTATTTCATTACTCACATTTAAGCACCAGCAGCAGCAGTAGTAGCTTTAAATGTCATCCAGAGGGTAAACGCTGTTCAACCAGGAGGAAACAGAAAAAAATCAAAGGCACCATGACAACACAGGGAACACATTTACATATATACCACAAATATCTCTGCATATTTAGATGTACGTCATTTGTAAAGCCAACAGCGTCTCTGTGTTCCTCTCTTCATCTCTGGAGTACGGTATGATACCATGTAAAAAGATTGGGCCAGCGGTAGCCAGAGAGCCTCAGATAGCACCTCAGGGTGGTTGCATTTGTTTAAGCATGGTTAATTCACTGTGGGGAGAATGCCTAAGGAAAAACAACTGCCACCATTTCAAAGATCGTCTGCCTTTGTAACTGCAAACTTTCTCTCCTGGGCATTAATCCTCATGGCTCATAGAATTACATATCCTATATAGGGACAAATTAAGAACATAAATATATACAGTATATATACGATATACAATCACTTTGTTTAAAAACATTTAGACAAAGCCAGCAGTCAGTGGGCATATATGTAGCTTGTCTCCCACTGTCATTGCATCTAACTCAATTTGCTGACTGCTGTGACATTTTTGTTAGCATGAAAAAGTGCAGTGGCTGAATTTATTGTTGCAGGGCCTCTGCTTTGTTGATAAATGCACTCTGAGCTCATCCTTATCTGTCAGGACGCATTAAAACATGAGACTTACCATTAGTTTTTCTGCCTTTTTCCAAAAGAGACCCAAGCGACCAATGTTGATTTAGCAAAAGTTCCAAATTTGGAAATACCTAGACAGATCAGAGTGCTGGGGGTTGAATGTGGAGTGTAATTGTGCAAAGCTAGCAAGCAGACCATCAACATAAAGGTCACCCAGGCAGGATAGGCCTTGTCTGTGCCAGGAGGAAAAACTTGAAGCAGTCTTGGCTGGTTGAATAAATTAATTGTTATTAATAGATGTAGCTGGGGCTGAAGTCCAGCCGAACTGCTGCCTAATTTGTTACCAGATTATTCAAAGGGTTAAAAACTGTGGGGGTAGAGGAGTGCTGTCTATGTTTAAATGGAAGGCTGATACACACCAGGGCTTTTAAGAATGAGGAATGACCAGATTTAAGTGACATTGAACGTGGCATGGTGTCTGGTGACAGACCCTCTGGTTTGAGTATTTCAGGAACTCCGGAGATCATTTGGGATTTTTCACGCACAACCATCTTTAAGGTTTACAGAGAATAGTCTGAAAAAGATGATTCCTTTTTTCATAAATGTACAACCTACTGGATACGTTTGGCATGTACTGCATATGTACTTTTGAATATGTGAGTTTTAAAATACCCATAGTAAGCTGAACATGTAAGTCAGTAAGTTAGTAAAAAAACAGTAAGTCATTTTAAACTAATTTAATTATATCATTAATAATCTTTAAAGATGAATTCTGAGCTTCACTCAGATTGTTGTTTTGTAGGGGTGGGGAAAAAATTGATTCTTCGATGCATCGTGATTCTCTCTAGAACGATTCGATGTTCGATTCTGATAAGTTAATAATCAATTATTTAAAAATAATACAAATAAAAAATGTATTTTTTAAATGTGTTGATTTTCAGTTAAAAGTTACTGTTTCCAGACATGCACAAATCAGAAAACAGAGTGACTGAAAGAGGATGGGATAATGGACAACTACTTAGAGTTAAGGCAAGAGTGCTGGAAAAAAAACACAAAAACAGCCAAAAGGAAAAAAACGGTTTGTACTTTATATATACACACACATGATCTAATAAGACATACATAAATTAATTAGGCAAAACACATAAAGGCTGTTGATCTACTTTATCACATTACATCTGACCACCTCATGTTTCATGTTCTACACACAAGCATCTTTAAGGCTTAAGCATGGAATGACTACAAAATAAAAACCTCAGTAGACAATATACATAGAAATATACATAAAGAAATTGTTGCATCGAGATGCATCAATAATCGGTTTAGAATCAAATCTGAATCTGTAGCTACTGTATGATCAAACTTAATTTCCAACATTCAACCATAAGGTTGCCAGATCAATTCTGGGAAAGAGTTTGAGACAATAAGCCTATCAAGAATGGTGCTTTTACAAGGTTATTTAGTTATCTGGCAGATACGTTGCAAAGGCTCGTAATAATGATTGTGTTGGTCACCTGATCAGACATGTTTGTTCCGATATAAAACCTGTAGCGGTTTCTAGCAGATCTTCTTAGGGGTTAGACTGTACAGGTCTCTGTAATGTACGAGGAGGAGATAGAGTGGTCTCAGAGTGCTATTAAAAACTAAAAGCTACAAGCTTTTCTTCGTTGAGAGGTATCCCAATGTGACATTGACTCTGATTACAAGCTCTGGCATAGTACATGTTTAATGTCATTACTCAAGCTCATATCTTAAAACCCTAAAACCACTACAATAACTTCCTCTTGTGGAAGAGCCATTGTTGGGAGCATGACACTCAATCCCACACATGTACAAACCAAACCTAGCCAGGCTGAAATTTGATATAACGAAGCATCGTTCATGAAGGTGACACACTGCGGTCATGACACGTGTGGCTCTTTAGCTGATTGCACCTGTCAGGGAATGCATTATCAAATATAAGGCTGTTAGGAAAATCCAAAAGATCTGTACAGATGAAATCCTCTCTTAAAAAGCCCTTCAGCCATCTACCGCTAACATCCTCTTACCCAATTGGAATCATACAAGTAGGGTTTGACAGGCAGCAGAAGAGTTGTAGAGAAATCAGAGCATTGAGACATTTCCATAGTGAGCGTGGGTATTGCAGCAGAGGGAAGAAGGTGACAGTTGTCCTTATTTTACACAGGGTTCACAGGAAGGCTAAGGTAGCAGCGGCAACGACACGCCGTCAGCTTCCTACACGGAGCTGGCTGCTCGCTCTACTTACTCCACCGTGTAGTTTTCCTCCTTCAGCTCTAAAGTAGTGCAACTAGAGTGTGAAATAAAACGTTACATGTCCTGTTGCACTCATTAAGATCTCATCTGAGCAGATTTCTGTCATTCAAACAACTCTGTTGTAGTTTAAAACTCGTACAGCCAATTTTCACTGGCAAGAACAAGACAGGGTAGGTGAATTGAAACAATGTCTGACTTGAAAATGCATCTTGATGTTACGTATGGGCCCTGTTCATGTTGTACAGACATATTAATTGCATTGTGTGTCAATTAAGAGGCACAAAGGCTGTTCCCTGTTAAGTAACTGCTGTTTTAGCTCAGTGGAAGCTTGTACACGTAGCTGCAGCTACTCAGCGTTGCCTGCACCGATTCAGTTCGGTTTTTTTTTTCAATTGTAAGTACTCGCATATTTATAGCGCTCACGATTAACATAGAAATTGGCCGGAATTCTCCTTTAAGGTTGGGCCTGAGATCTAAAAAGGAGAGAGGAAGATGCACAACGAACACTACACACATGGCTTACATAGAAACAAATACTATATTAGAGCAAAGTTCAATAACTGAGTTCTCTGTGGACATAATGTGAATGCTCAGCGGTACGCCTGTTGCACAGCAGAACCATACTAATGAGGGCAGGTTTATTATCATTTCCCCTAGCTAATATACTGAAGGACACAATAAGCATTCAGATGAAGTTAGAAAATAATTAGAATTAAAATAATAGATCACAATTTCCTCTTTGTATAATTTAAAGGTTAATGACCCATGTGTGCAGTTAATAACTGTAGATAAATGGTGAACATATTCACTCTTGTCAGTCGTCAACAAATTAAAGTCACATATAATCAAGTACAAAAAAAAAGAACTACTTGCAAAGATAAAACGTAGAATAGAAAACCTCTCACATGGCTGAATTCATCCATTTTTGAAATATGGATGCCATGATGTATTGATACGTCAAAGATTAATTAAAAGATGAATTTGTTTTTGTTTCCTTTAACATCAGCAATGCTAAACCGTCTCACTTGCATTTCCTCTGCATCATTCGTTTGATTGACTTCATTTGGTTTATCAAGATATGCTCTACATTAGGTTTCGATGTTATACGGTGCACTGTAAATAAGCATGAAATACCTTTTAATAAATCATGTTACAGGAGAGGTGCCCCTGCATTTTCCAGTTGTCAAGTCCCAGTTGTCAAGGCAAATCTCCAAATCGGCGAGCTGTATTGCTGTAAAATAGAAGCTATTTGCAAGTTTTATATGTGTCAGAGCAGTCACGGAGCGAGAAGCATTTGACTTTTATCAAACATGAGCTAGTTATCAACATATTCTTGGCTCTAATGTAAGTGTGCTTTGTAAAATATGCATGGTTCTCCTGTGCATTTGTCTCAAGACTTCTCCAATGAAGCTCATAGCTTTTCTTTCCAATTTCACAAACTCTGGCATTGTAATAGCACCATTCTTTAACCTCATACTGCTGCTCTGTCTACATCCAAATATTACAGTTATGTGTATTGTATGCTGGTATATGTATGTCTATCTGATCCACATCCCAGCAAGTGCTAACTCACAAATCTAATTCTAATCAAACGTAATTCACTCTCCTGGCCTTTGAGCTATGAGCTCTCTGCAGTCTGATTGCAGCTTGTGATGTGTTTACAGTCTAACGGTGCTGATTAAGTGTTGGGAAGATTGTTCTCCACCGGCCACAGCTAAATTAAAATGGGGAGGTGAGATAGGGCCTGTCATCACCAGCTTAAGCACTTCACACACGAGATGTGCCACAGAGTCAGAAGCAGCTGCCTGCTCACCTTTCAGTAAATTAGCACTACTACTTTGGAAAAGCTGAAACCAAAGAAACACCCAGGATTTGCCCATTAATTGTGGACATTCTGAATAGTGATCTTACAGTATAGAATAGCATACAATTGGCCGTTTGCTCAACCCCCCTCAAAGTGCCCATTTTATGAAAAAAATCATAGTTATTTTGTGTCTCTGGTGGCTCCACACACGTACAGACTTGGAAAAAAACATCCATGCTGTTTTGAGTGAGATACGATTACTGAATGTCTTCTCCGGGTGAGCTGTTCAAAATTGCACAGCCGAGACGAGGTGGCTAACCGTAGTATGCTAGCGCTAGCATGCTAACTTGTTCTCAATGGCAAAACACTGCTACAACATACGCTAATTCACCATAATCTCCAAAAGACCTACTTCCATGTCCCTGTTCAGCAGGTTTTCCACAAGTGTCCCTCATCATAGCTAAAACAGAGACACAAACACACAGAGTGAAAAGAGGATCTGCATCAATGTGCAGTACAATACGTACAGTATATGGTGTTTTTTGAAAATTAAACCATGTAAACCTATTCTGGTACAACCTCAAAATACAATTATGAAGCTGAAAATGAGCAGAATATGGGCACTTTAAACAGTAATCATAGCTTGGCAACTGTAACCAGGCACATGCAGGCCTGTTGACCTTTGGATTTTTCCAACTGTAGAAGTGGTGTGCATGGAGCTCTAGTTAGAGAGATACATGACATTTAAAGTGTTTTTATAGTTGTTTTTTTGGCATTTCCAAAATTAAAGAGAAGCCATCATTATGCTGGATCCTTTTTTTAAACTAATACATAAAAACTAATATATGATAACATTAGCTTCAACATAAAATTGAGAAGCCAGCTTTTGTCCAACTCTGTCTGAAATCACTACACAATTACTAAGAATGTTGAGTGGCAAATCTGTTACATTAAACTGCTTGCTAATGGAAAGCTTGACAGACATAGCAACAAAAAACAAGATAGGCGGGCTTGGGATAATAGAGTGAAGCAGGAAAGAGTCCTAAAACCCGGAAATGAGTTGCCATTTTTGGTCTCCTGTTCCCTCATTCCGAAGTCACGGGGTTTTTGGTTGGATGCTCAAAATAAGGTCTGTGGTTAACACAAGCCTACGAGTTTTTAAGCTTTTATATACATAACATACATAAAATACATCTGTAAATACCCCACTTGTGAATTTTGAGGCCTCTGCTTGTCTTGGTGGCTTGTGGCTCAAGGGTATAGTGGTCGCCCCTCAATCACAACATTGGCGGTTTGATCCCAGTCTCTGGGATGTCAAAGTTTGTGATCGACCAATACTGTTTTTTCATAGCTGATATACAATTATTAGTAGTTACCAAAACCGATAACCGATTTTTGAAACCGATATGCATTCGCAGTGAAAATGAAAATCTTTATTTCAAACATTAAGCACTTTTTATTTTACTATATCTCTTTCTACCACTATGGGCTAATGGTTAACATAGAAACGCTCACACACATTTCAATGCCCTCTGTAAATAGACAGTATTACATGGCTATGCTGCCATGGAGCAGTTAATTACAGCTTGACCCACTTTCACATGACTATGGTGCTGTAAAGTCTAGACTCAATCAGATCTCCGTGATCTGCGTAACGACAGTGGAACGTTTGCCTTTAACAGAGAGAAAGTAATAACCTAATATACCATCATTACTGAGATTAAACTACATTCTCTGTAATATTTGCACTGAATAACGCATTCAACAAACAGAAACATAACTCTTGCAGCGCACATGAACAGATGCTCAGTATTAGGTCACACATAAAATGGCACCCTCATGAATTAGCCTACTGTTGCTAACGTACATTCAGTAATCCTACATAACATTGTCACGTACCCACAGACTTACTTATTGGTGCACGCACACAGTAGTGTCCACAGACTTAGTCCAATGAGGGGAGAAAGGAAAGTGTGATAGCGTTCCATGTTAACGCCCTTTCTCTCTCGAGACCGCTGTGTCCAAGCCGAGGCGCAGAGCATGACCTTGGTGATACGTTACTAGTCCAGGTAGAGCGAGCTGCTACTGACAGGGAGAGAGAGAGAGAGACTGTATCACTACAGCCAATCCAGTCTGCTCAACGCGGTGGTCTTTTCTTACAAATAGGTTGCACCTAAGAGGGAAAAAAGTAGCTTCCACTTAAGCGGCGCTATCTTGCACAGCGCAAAGCCCGATGCAAGTGTCCTTGCTAGTTTAAGACCGACGTAGTAGTATATTTCCTATCCTGCACCCGCGACTAGGACTGTGTTTCTGATGGGGGGGGGGGTGGTATCACAATGGTGATGTCGGTCAGCCATTGGCACAACCTTAGCTGTTTGGCAAATAAAATGCCAATACAGATAATCTGCCAACTGCCAAAAAAAAACGGCCCTGTAATCAGCCAGGGCCGATAATGGGTCTACCGCTAGTCAGAGTGTCCCTTAGCAAGACAGAACTAGAGCCCGACCGATATATATCGGCGGGCCGATATTATTGGCTGATATTAGGCATTTCCCGAGCTTTTGGTATCGGGATTTATAATGGCCGTTTTTAAATATTCATTCATCCGAATCCAAATCTGATAAATTAATATTTAAAAAATAAAATAAAAACGGATGGTCAACCATGTTTTGAGTGTTGGGGTTGCATGGTTTGTCCACCAGAGGACGCTCTACAACTTCCCTTTTAATAATAATAATAATATCCTGTATCTGTCTTTTATTGTCTGTAAAGCGTCCTTGAGTGTTAGAAAGGCGCTGTTAAATAAAATGTATTATTATTATTAACTTCCCTTTTGTTAACGTTTCACATCTTAAGTTTGTATTTCTATACATTTTTTTTAATCAGAACTTATTTATTATATAACTTATTATTATATAAATTATTTATTATATAATTTATATAACTTATTTATTTATTATTTTGATGTACCTTTGTTCTGTTGTGACAACAAAACAAATTATTATCACATTATTTTAGTGAGAACTCATCAATAACTACAAATAACTAATGTTAGGGAAATCTGTTTTGTTACACGTTTCTGGATTTTTATATAACCAAATATTTGTATCGGTATCGGCCTGAAAAATTCTTTAACAATCGCGATCTACATTGAACCCCAAGTTGCTCCCTGATGCTGTGTGTATAGCTGCAGTTGAAAATGCAGTAGTTGAATTTCACTACATAGTACTTGTGTATGTGACAAATAAGAATAAAGTTTGATTTAGATTTTTTATTTGGGTTTTTGCTAACAAGTGGCTAACTAAGACTACAAACGTCATCACTCCGAACAAAATTGGTTGGAAGTTGTTGGAAGCATGCTGCCATGTAGTTTCTTTATAGCATAATGTTAGCCCTTTGCTTCTGGCAGTTGCATTTCCACATTTGTGAAGATTATCTTGCTGAACAAAATGTGTGAACAAAAAAGTTTCATTAGTTGGCCACAAAGCTTATTTTTTCCAAAATCCAACAGAGAAATGTCATTTGCTTTTTGTTGAGGGAACAAGACGTTGCTAACTTCCGGGTCGGCCCACAGAATACGTTGTCCCTGCAACACTATTCGACTTTTATCAACAGCTCCTCTGGAGGCAGCGATTCAGAAATGCTTCAATTCTGATGGAAGATGTTATCAGTGACATGAGCAGGCCAGCATCATATATTCGTTTTCCCTCCACTTTGCTTGGGAAATTGAGACATCCATATTTGATGTCCTTCCTGTCTTTTTCTGAGATTATCCTCTCTCCCAGAGACCCATCACTGCTGCCCTCCCATACAAATCACCTGCTTCTGATATGGTCTCCACGTGACACCGAGAAATGCATGAATCCCATTTAAAGAACATGTAAAGCAGTGACTAGGCAGCAAGCAGCCGTTAAGACAGGACTTAATTTGTCATATGTGGCAGCGTAGCTTTACAGTTCATTCTGCCTGATAGCATGCAGAAGCACATAGTCATTGTGTACGTAAATGGAGCATCACTTGCTATTGTGTCGACATCTGACAGGTTAACAGCGAGTGAGAGTCAGTGCTGTTTCAAGCATGAATGTTTAATTATACCGACACTGATACTGCTTCCTTCCCCCCCTTTTTTTGTAATAGCCACAGACCCTTAGCAGTTATGAGATTTGTTCTTCTTGGTCAAGGAATTGATACACACTAACAGATTGTATCCATGGCCTAAAATGTAATGATGCTCGGTGAGACCAGGCTGTCTGCTGATCTCACTAATCCGCCGCCAGTCTCGAGGAACAGAAAGTGACTCATAGTTTTCAGTCTGCTCTCATTCTTGCGTCATTTTGTTTTCCCCTGCAAGACGTTCTGGTCAGCGTCTTCAGGGTTTTAATTATGCCATGCCTGTTTGTTCATTGTTGTCCACAGCAACAATCCTGCTGTTTATTATGTCATGAGAGCAGCGTTAAGATTTCAATAATGAAAACTAAGGACTTCAACCAAATCATTAAAAAGGGCCCTCAGAACAGAAGAACACGTCTAGCAATATCAACTTATTTTCATTGTCAATTAATCTTGATTATTGTATTGATCAATGGTTTAGTTGTTTGGTCTATAAAATGACAAAAAATTGTGGCAAGGGGTGAAGAAACTAGAAAATATTCACATTTAAGAAGCTGGAATTGGAGAATTTATTTATTTTTTCATAATAAATACCTCAAAACTGATAAATCGATTATCAAAATAGCTGGTGATTATTGTAATAGTTGACAACTAATTGATTTATCTTTGCAGCTCTGTACATGTTTGAAGACAAGGTGGTCTCTTTTATACATCAGTCTAGCCTGTTGCTTAAAGCTGTAGTGCATACTTTTTTTATACAGTATTAATGAATGTCCAGTACAAATGAGTTGCTACAAAGCTAATTAAGACCATCATCATCATCATCATCATCATCATCATCATCCGCTTCACACAACTCTCTGGATTTCTCAGTATGGCTATGTTCAGAACATCTTCCGGCAACCTTCGCACGCAGAAACTTAAGTGAAGGTAATGACCTCTTCTGAAGAGTCCATCATGTTTTTTTATTCCTTTGTGTCCTCCTTGGCTACTAGCAACTGTGTGAAGGGGGGGGGCATGTGCGTGATTACGGAAGGCTTGTGTCATGTGGATGTCAGTGTTGTTGTCGTTACAGGGCAACAGAAATAAGCACCATAGCTTTAACCAAAATCCGTTTGCTGCCAATTAACATCTGGAGCCGAGTAGAGCTGCACAATTAATCATTAATCATTATCATCATTAATTATTTCCAAATCGCAATATGGACTAGTGCAATATCCTAATCGCGGGGGGTGGGGGAGGAATATTTGTTATAGGCAAAATATGTGTCAAACCATTCTGAATGAAGTATCGTGGTGCTGCAGAGACGTCCGGGCCTACAAATCGTATTCCTACAGACTAAAGAAAAAATAGGACTTATAGTGTGATTTTTTTTTCGAGAGGATCCTCTCAAAAATCACACTATAATCATTTTCATTTTAATATTTGAAAACGAGAAATATAAAACAAAAATGATCATTCCCTCCAATATCGTGAATTATATCTCAATTGCAATATTAGTCAAAATAATCAGAATTAGACATTTTCCTCCATATCGTGCAGCCCTAGATCCGAGGATATCATGAAAGTTGTTTATTTGCCATGGCCGTTGACATCTCTTCATCTTTGTACTATATGTGTAATTGTTGCCTAGCTCAGTGTGTATTGTCCTTTTTTCTTTTTCTTTTGAGCTCAGGAACGCAAAATGAGCAATCATGCATCCATCAAGAAGATGGAATGATGGTATGAACTGTGGATGCCACCACCAGTGTCAATACAAAAAAATCTTTACTGTACTCATAGCAGCTCTGTTCCTCCGTCCTCCCCCCCAGGTTGGATCATTCCAGATCCGTGGCCACCTTCGAACACACACGGTCAGTGTGTCGCTGACAGTGGCTCTAACAAGGCCTGATAAATGATGTGTTCGCTGACCCTTGAGAGGGCTGTGGGATGCACACAGTAAAGGCACCGCAGCGGAACCAACAAGGGTTTATGACTGCTGCTATTAAAGGAGCCTTTTTAAAAGTTAATATAGTTATGCAATAGCTGTAAATAAGATAAGAAACATTATTGGGCTATTACCCATCTAGCTGCCATTAACAGTACAGTAGGGCTGGTCAGTATAAAGTATCTATTGGTGTTTTTCCATTAATGGTACCTGCTCCACTCGACTCTGCCGCGGCTCCCCGTCTTCCTTTTTCCATTGCAGATTAGCCGTGGCCGGTCGTCGTAGCAGGAAACTGCCGTGACCTAACGCGACACACACACAGAACGTTGACGGTGCGTTGTTTGATTCTCGGCGTGTGGTTGCCTCAGCCCGGAAGACAAATAGTTTTAAAAGAAGCTGGAGGCAACAAAAAACAAAAAATAGCTAAACTATTTAAACACAGTGGGTTTGTTCAAGACAACCCGGAAGTGGAATGTCAAGTATAGTATATAGACTACATTATTGATGATTATTTATGTAAAATCTAGTTAAAAAAATATTTTGACGAGGCACCACTTGTCAACCCTACAATATCATCACAATATCGACATTGAGGTCTTTGGTCCAGAATATCATGATATCTGATTTTCACCAAATTGCCAAGCCCTGATACCCGCACAAACATAAATCTAGAGATTTAAACAAATGACACAGCAAGATTCCTATTAAACACCTCTAAAGCCTAAAGAGCCCTGCTTGTGTATCTGTTGCTCAATGATGTCATGTGAAAATAGTCATGTGTTGAATTCTAGAAAAAGAATCCTGGGCAAAATACTTTTTTTTCTTCTACTAGATGAGTCTGAAAGTCACAGTTCATTACAATCGGATGAATCTACTGTATGTCTGAAAGCATGATGTCAACAATGAATACAGGGCTCCCAGCATGACAGCGCTTCACCCAGCTGTCCCGAGGTCGCCTTGTGTTGCCATATGGTTGTATGGAAGGTGACGTGACGACTGCAGGCACAGCTGGCCCTGCCTGATGTGGCAGGAGAAAGTAATTTGCTTAAGAGAACCCAGCTGTGAGGAAGATCACTTATTTCTTGCCTGTAAACTCTCTCTGCATCGCCTCCTCTTGATGTGTTACTACAGGGCTAGTCTCGCATTGCACAGCCCTGCGGAGGAGGGTCTGGCTAGTCCACACAGCATTGAGATGGGAGGAATTGGCATTTCCGTAAACCAAAGGGCAACGTTAAGCACTGGACGCAACAACGCTGCTTCTGCAAAAAAGCCTCAGACAGGATCTTGTTTTGGTGGAATGTGCTTGTTCAAAAAGGTTGTTTTTAGCCGTGCAACAGAAAACTCAGATTGGACAGATTTACCTTGCTAAGATCTGAGAAGCAGTTAACCATAGTCCTCATAAATCAACTAGAGTTTAGAATGCCGACATAAAAAAGAAAGCAGAAGCTGACGGACAATAAGAAAATAAGAGACTTCTGGGGGAATTTCAGGCGGCACCTGAACAACTTTGTTGTTGATTTGTGGTCAAAGCCTATTCGTTAAATGCTAACTGAGATTTGACAAAACTGAGATGATGCCTAATTGATCTGCAGGAAAAGGAAGTGTAAGTGTTAATTACGCCTCATAACAGGGTGACACACTATCTTTGTTTCTGATTAACGCAGAGGGGAGTTGTCTTATTAATGAGAGGGCACACTTCTGCCTATCTAAGGGGGCTTTCAAACCTACCTCGTTTTGTCCAGACCTTCGGAATTTTAATTGTCATTGTGTTATAAGAACCAGGGAAGCTCATCTAAGGAATAGCTCAGTGTGACGGTGAATGCACTCAGAGCAGACAGATGTTGTCTGTCAGAGCTGGGAATACATCAGCAGTTTACTTGTTAGGTAAAGCTGTCAAAAAAGACAAATTTCTCTGGTTGCTCTTGTCACAGTTTTCCATGTAGTGGACAGAAAAAGCAGCTGGTTTTATTATTGTATCAAAAAGTTAAATTCTCGTGGGCAATTTATATACAAAAGATTGACTTGGCATCCGTGTATCGATACAGTATAGCCACAGAAAATATTGCGATATTATATTGCGATAATATGCTGTATTGGAAATACAGACACACATGCATGTGCACTGTAATTACTAGCAGTGTCTTGTGTATAGCTGCAATCAACATATTTTCATTAGGATGCAGCAGAATGCCAGGCTCTCTTCTCAGGGGTTGAGTCATGTTGGAAATTAATTTAGCTGGGGAGAAGTATCTCAGCATACCGGTTCTGCTTTCATAAAAGATGCAACAAAGGGGCCACTCTTCATTCGGCTTTGTTTGATATTTGAAGCTAACATATAGTCCAGTGTAGTCATCCCAGTTGCATAATATCCACTCCCAGACTTAAAGCCCAAGGAAACATGGCCACAATTATTATGAAAGGTCACTAAGTGTAGCAGAATATGGTGCATTCACTCTGTTGCATACATAATTCAGCAGCACGAGCTCAGGGGTAGAATATGTTTTTTCATAAACTCCGGTCAGATATAGTGCAACTGATTCAGGCCTGTTTTGAAATGTTATTGAAATAAATTAAATAACCTTCCAGTTAAATGGGTAAATGGGTGAAGGACACAGTTAGAGCCATACTGGCAAACTGCCTGACTTGCAGCATGCAAGGCCTTTTAGCCCTCACTTTTCACCCCATGGTGTCAACAATGATGAAATATGCCTGTAGTTAATATTTCATGTCTCATACAGACGAAAAACATACATTTGCCTGTGGAATAATCATATTACAAAATGTAAGAAGTTAATGCTTTAAAGTCAAGTGGCTGGTGTAATTGTATCGAGGCTCTGGAGCTCAGCAGGAAACACTGCAAATGCTAATGTGCGTGCGTGATAGCTTGCGTGCACGCGCATGCGTGTGTGTGAAATTGATTAGCTATAAATTATTCAGTGATTTCTGCCACTAATGAAGATTGATCTCTTGGTGTGTGTGTGTGTGTGTGTGTGTGTGTGTGTGTGTGTGTGTGTGTGTGTGATTGTGTTTGAAGTCAACCCTGCTCTGAGGTGTAAGTGAGAGGTAATCCAGGCAGAATGTGTGTGTGTGTGTGTGTGTGTGTGTGTGTGTGTGTGTGTAAGAGAGAATGAGCATAAATGCAACACACACACACACACACACACACACACACACACACACACACACACACACACACAGGTTTTACTCCACAAATGAAGAAAACAATTGCTAGAAAAGGCTGGATTCTTCACCCTTGAGATCTATAAATGTCACAACAGCAATTCAGGTTTCCCCAGATTCTGCCAGGGACACATGCAGTATTGTCTCATGTGTGTGCTTTATATGATGAACACAGCTGTGTTGTAAGTGGTCAAGTTTTATAGTATCATTACAGAAAAATGACCACAGCATGTCCATCTGGAAGAGGATTGGTAGAGGTTGAAGAGGTAGATCTCAAGTCAAAATGTTGTATGACAAGGTATGACAAAATATAATCTTTTTTTGGATACTAAACTAAGAATCTTTACTTGTTTTGCAGTCAAGACTGTTATTTAAGGCTACTATAACCTGTGGCCCATCTGTTAAAGTAGTTGTACTGGCTTTGGTTAAAAATAGAGACTAGTAAGAAGAGGATAAACGTTCTTTACTTGTAAATGTTGACCTTTTGCCTGTTGCTGCTTACATAAACCCTTGTTATTGTACTTGTATGCTGTAACGTATTAACCTGGTTTGCCATCATGATGTAAGTCCTTTCTAAATATAAATCTGACAAGATTAATGTCTGGTCGGATAATGAATTTTGATACAGAATAAAACTATTTATGCAATGCCCTCAGCCCATCCTTCTTTCCTTCCTATAGGTCTTGGCCTTGCTGATTAAAAAGCCCATTCGGCCCTGCTCCCCGTCACAGGCTTTACTCAATACATCACAGACAGAGAGCTAGAGATAAAGCTCTTGCATTTGTCTTGTCCAACAGAGGATTCATGTAAATGTTTACACTGGATGTTCTCCTGTTGAACTTGCCCATGTTATTTTTTTAGGGTGTCCGATTTTAGGGTTTGTTTGAATTTTTGATTCAAACGTTTTCTTTTTGCCACAATAAGACCCACTAGAGGGCAAATGGGCACTTTACACAAACAGTTTTGAGTTTTTCAAAATTACTGAATTGCAGTTAATGCACCATTAGTTTACTGAGACGCACATTGCCGGCCCTGCTGACTTCAGGAAAGCAGGACGATTTTCCACTTGTCTGTTGTTTCTCTGTTATTTACAACTCCGGCAGTGATCGTGGTGTCTGAAAAAATTCAGCTGTAGGCTACCATGAAGCTAACGTTACCCTGCAAATCAAAAGAATCACACCCAGAAATGTATTAACATACACTTTTTCTATTTCAACAATGTTAATCATTACTTTTACTTTTTTTGCAATTTCCAAACAGCATATGTTTGGTTTTATCTAAATTTAACAAGTTTTTTTCAAGTCAAACCACATTTTATCTTACTCATTCCAAAAGCTGCTTCAAATTATCCCCAGAACCGAAAATTTTAGTATTATCAGGAAAAAATCACACATTTTAAAAGGTTTATCAGCCTACATATGTCATTTATATACAGAATAAATAATTTGGAACCCAAAATCAACCCCTGTGGGACTCCACAAGTGATATCTGAACACTCTGATTTGAACTCCCCTACTTTAGTTATGTAACTTTTCATCCAATCAAGTACAACCCCTCTGATTATAATTAGTAGTTGTATTTCTCTCTCCAGCAAATGGGAAACATTTTGTTAATTTTAAAGGTCTGGCTCAACCACAGCTAATTTGATCAGGCTCCTGAAATCGCACCTTGTAGGTTAGCAAACATGTTTAGCTTAGCAGTGGCTATTGACTTGGAAGCTAGCTCAAAGACTTGAGACTTGACTTGGACACTAGCTCAAAGACTTTAGATTTGACTGGGACTCTAGCTCTATGGATAAAATGACAACATTGCGTTTTAATTGTTTATATTGAAGAGCGCTCACCCAGTGTGTGCTAGCAGAGGCTCCCAGAGGCTTTTAGGAATTTGTTCCACAGTCCATACAAAACAGGGTGCAGTACTGCTGTTTTTGTATTAGTCCTTTGCAATTGACCAATTACTAATGGTTTCTTCATACTTAAGCTTGGCAAAGTACAATTGTTTTTTCACAACAATTTGTTTAAATATCAGTTTTTTCTTCACCAAGAGTTTCTTTTTGGACCACTCACTCCACTAAGTCATCCCTTCCCTGTCAGGAAGGCATTGCAGTGCTTAGCCATTTCTCTCTCTCTGCTCAGAAACATCATTATGCACTGTCCAACTGAGAATACAGATGGACCAGGGAGAGCATCATACAGGCAGAGTTTTATTACCCAAAATATTTCAGCGAGACTGAGAGTGGCGTTTCTCACGAAGATGGAAGCCTAAGATTGTCCCAACCTCTTTATTTTGCAGCTCTCTGGCAGGGTTTCACTGTAATGGAGAGACTCAGGGTTTAGTCAGCCATAAAAACCGCTGAGTCATACGACTCTCTTACCAGGCCACTGACAGCCAGATAAAGACAGTAGAAGTATGCTTTTACCATCCATACTTCACTGACTTTAAATGACAAGGTGTTTGCTCTATATAGTAGGAAAGGGGTTTATGATGTATAACAACATTGCTTACAGTAATTAATACACATTTTAAGTATAGGTAATAAAATTTACACAATCTTTAAAATGTAAAATGTTATGCTTAACAGCGGCCGCTATTGCCACATACAACAACAGATTGGAAACAGAGAAAAAATAGCTAACCTGGCTGTGTGGAAAGGTAAAACATCCACCTACATAGGGTCACGTCTAAAGCTCAGAAAGCAGTCTTCAACCTTGTGGTGATGACAAGACTTGGATTTACACTTGGATGTTTTACAAACAACAGAGATATAAAATGTACTTAGCGTTAGCGGTACTTGTCTTATTTACCTTTGGGCAGAGCCAGGATAGCTGTTGCCAGTCTTTGTGTTAAGCTAAGCTAACCGCCTCCTAGCTGCATCTTCACCAAACGTCAGACTGGAACTCTCAGCAAGAGAGCACATTAGCATAATCCCCAAAATATTATTCCTTTAACATATACATAGGCTGAGCAGTTTTAATCATATTGTGAGGTTCGAATGACGTATGGACTTGTTGCTTAATTTGCAAAATTTGAAAGACATCCCTCCAATTGTGAGTTGCCATGTGAGCCAGCAGCTGTCCATCTCTGTCTTGCCAGAGGTGCTAATGAGTTGTCATTAAATCTATGGATGGATGTGGAACTAACAGAAATTGTATCTAGTAGAGCCCGACCGATAAAGGATTTTTAAGGCCGATACGATACAAATATTTGGTTAGTTAAAAATCCGATATTCCAAAATAGACAGGCAGATACGTATATGTTTTTAAAAACTCCAGAAAAGTGTAACTAAACAAGATTTCCCTAACATTATTTATTTGTAGTTATTTATGAGTTCTCACTAAAATAATATAAGTTGTTTTTTTGTCACAACAGAACAGAGGAACATCAAAATATATTACAGTTCTGATAAATAAAATGTATAAAAA
>NC_045738.1:22677087-22677156 GCF_008692095.1 Etheostoma spectabile | reverse complement strand
TAAGATATGAAACTTAAAGTCCTTTGGACAAAAACACACACAAAAAAAAAATCTGTGTTGCCAACAGGG
>NC_045738.1:22648520-22677077 GCF_008692095.1 Etheostoma spectabile | reverse complement strand
GCGCCCTCTGGTGGACAAACTATGCAATGCAACGCTCATAACATGGTTGACAGTCCTTTATTTTTTATTTTTTAAATGTTCACTTATCAGAATAATTTATTTGTCATTATAAATGAGTCTGATTGAATATTTAAAAAAATATATACACTGTACATATATTTTTTATCGGCCATTATAAATGCCTATACCGTTAGCGAAATGCCTAATATCGGCCTGCCGATGTATCGGTTGGTATTTGATTACCCATAATTAAAATGTGTATTTATTACTGTTTACAGCAATTTTATTATTGTTCACAGCAATGTTGTTATACATCATTAACACTTCTCCTCCCATGTAGTGTTTCAGGACAAACACTATTTTGACATTTTGTGACCCGTGTGTCAAATCCTTCTCTTTCAAAAGCTTTGAGATTCGAATCCCTGCACGGGAACGTGGTGCATGTGCTGCTTCTCGTTACAGTATAAAGTAATAGGACAGCACGCTCAAGGCCAGGCGCTGGTCCGACCCCATACTTATGAATGCTGTCGCAATAGGAGAACTGATTTAGGATCAGCGGTCAGGTCACATTAACGTGATTTCTTTTTCCATTGAAAGAGCTGGGATTCTTCAACGCCACTATTTTATTTTCAAAGTATATACACTAGTTGTAGATAGATAGCAACTTTATTCATCCCAAAGGAAATTGTAGACATCCAGTAGCAAGACAATCATAACACAATAAACAATAACACACACATATGTCACACACACAGTTAATAAAAATAAAAATCAGTCACAGAAATGCAATGACCATGATAAGGTGAGGCAGGTGTACAAGGGTGATAGTGCATGATTCAACAGTGCAGTAGATCATAATTAAATATTACCTATGACTATTAAACATAAACATAATAACCTATCAACTGACTTTTGATTGATTAAGACTAAGAACAATATATAAAAGGGAATGTAAGATGTAGTTATTCTGTGTGTCATTCTTGCACAAAGGCTGCATTTTTTTAAAAAAATGAACCAAATTGGTTGGGAAACTTGGTTTCAAGTAATGCATGGTGTGTATTTTATTTCATTTTTTATGTGTGGCCTTGAGAGGGCTGTGTCGGCTTTTGTATTGCCAGTCAACTTTAGAGGCTCTTCTGCCAAAGGATTTTTACTCACAAAAGACATTTTGACTTTGTCACTATAGGACAAACACACGTGTAATAATAAAAAGACAGAGAGACAGAGAGGTAGATCTGTATTATTTCCCCCTGGATGTCTAGCATCTCTTTGCAATTCTACACACAGTGTGCGGATGACATTTCTTTTTTGTAATTAAGTCCTTAAAGTGGTAAAAAAAAAAACAGAGTAATTTCAGCCAACCAAGTATTTACTGAAGTCAAGTTTCATTGTTCTTAATTCTATTGCAGTAACATGAAATACTCTACTTTATCTGTTTCATTTAAAAAACCTTCTTCTGACAAGTGGATCTCTCTGAAAACTACTTTATTAGATAAGATTGTTTCACATGTAAGACAATATGATTTCAGGACTCACTTTAAAATTTTAGAAACGACTTGAGAGTAAAAGATATTATTCGTCATCTGCTGTTATTGTCTGTTCAGTGCTACATATTGGAGGATAGGGGGCAGTGGAAGCATAGCTGCTTAACCAGTGTCCCCAGCATGGTAATTGTGTTGAGCAATTGTACTGGGAGTTGCGATAGTGGAGTGCCCGCTGTTCCAGACTTTGATGTGGAAATGTGGGTAAAGCGGAGAAGAAAGAAAACATAGATTTGGGTCAGCTCTGGCCTGGAGAAGCGGAGCTGTCACACAGGAACAACGCTGTTCGTTGGCTGCATCCATCTAGGAGGCAGTATGCATGCCGGGATCAGGCGTGCACAATACTGGGGAGATATACTGTGTGCATGGCCTCCAGCCCGTCTCCCATACTTTTCACATTTTATTTGCAGCACATGGATGCATTTCAAGCCATGTTGCTATCTGGAATGCTGTGTCTGATGCATACATTTCTGTCTTTGCACGTTCTTCCATGACCTTAACATTTGTGGCAAATTAGCATCTTAGCATATTTTCTGCCTCTGTTTCTAATGCTTTGATAAAAAAATGTAACACTACAAATCCATATACTTTCAGCTTTGACTAATTATATCTCTGCTGTGTCACCATCACAATAAAAAGGGCTTATGCATTGAAGGGACAGAGACACACAAACACCACACACACACACACACACCACACACCACACACACACACACAACACACACACACACAACACACACACACACACACACCTAATGTCAGAGCAAACAAGAGTAGAGACAGAGTGACTCATCAGCAGATGGCTGAGTGTGTCACATCTCCGCCACCAGGAACTCTTATGCTTTTACCACCTGGAACAGACCCAAGAGACTCGGCCTTGGAGCCCTACACTGCAAGGACCAGGCAAAACACGGCACACAACACAACCCCCATCCCATCCCCACCAAGCCCGGATCTTTTCCCTCTTCTTTTCTTTGCTACTTCTGCATCACCACCCTGCTGTCTCTGTCTTGCTGACAGCTTCCCCCACCTTTTCTCTCTGCCCTGCCATCTCAATCTTGTCTTTGTTATCAATCTACTGTACCTACCCACACACACACACACACACCACACCACACACACACACACACACACACACACACACACACACTTTCTCGTCTTCCTACCAGCCCCCAGGTCTTGGCTCAGGCATCAATAGCAGGCCCAAATCGGCTCGGCCAACTCACACTTCCCTCTCCACGTCCTGCCCCTGCATCCATGCTTGTCAGGGTTATATTGGGTAAATAAATTAGCACAGTGCCCCACTCTGCTAATGAGGACACGGTCACATGACAGGCCTTTTCCTACGCTTAAGTTAAGCAGTTTTAGGGATCGATACCATTATCTCCTCAGCACAAGAGTCAATGGAACCTGTTGTGAGACCTGCTGGTTACGTACTTTTCACTGGATTCTCCTTTTCCCCCGGAAGCAATTTCTTTCCCAAATGGTGTTTAATATTTAGCCTAATTCTAAATTGAGGTTTGTTTTGAAGGACGAGAATCATCATAATGAAACATTGTCTGAGCAAATGGAGACTACTGTTGTAGGGAAATAGTAGTGTGAGCTATTTGTTGTATTGGGGCTCTTTAACAAGTAAATCAAAGGAGAAGTAATGGATAGGCCTTTTTCTGCTTAGAGATTCTCCCAGAGCTTAAGCTAACTATGGTGAATTCTTGATTTTTCAATAATATTCTGTCTAGTAACTATCTTCAAACAAGGCTAAAACCCTTTCTGATAGTGGTTTAGGAACAAGTTCCAATCAATCCTGTTTATGGATTGGGGAGAAAAGGGTTTTGTTTCCAAATGAAAATGCATAGTCAACAACACTGGTGTTTCCTCCTAGGAAAGCAGGAGAGACTTGAAAGGCTTAGTGGGAGCGTGGAGAAAACAATTAGTTTGTCAGAGATGGGTTGGAATGCATTCATGAAACGGGACTTTTTCAAATGTGGCTATAGCATCATAATAGGCCGCTTGAAAATCCCCTTTTGACACCAGATGACATTGTCGTCTTTCTTTTCCCTAGCAAATTCGGAAGTGGAGCGACTTTACACACCAGCTTTTCCCAGACACGTCACCCATTTGCAAGACCTTCTCTCACCTATTGTATGATCACACAAAATCAGGACTGTGTGGCTGAATCATCATAAAGCTTCAGCCACAGAGTGCAGTAATGGACATATAGACATAAAAGACCTTTTCAAGACCCGGTTGTAAAATTAAGAAATGGATGATTGCTGCCAACTGGGACGCTTATATGTAGCTAAGTGTACATGGAGGTAGCTTAAGGCTATGTTTAGAGAAAACGCAAACATGGCGTTGCATTCTCACTTTATATTCTGCGTTTAAACAAGCCTTTTGGGGGGGGAAATCTGCGTGCATTTGGCGACGTAAGTGTGTGAAATCTGATGTAGTATGCACACCAGGCGTAGTCTGGTTGACACCAGACCCTTCTCAGTAACTGAGAGTGGGTCTGAGGAAGGTTCGTTCATGGCTCATCCAAAGGGGTGTCACCAACGCCTCTGGGTGCAATTGGATAGTCCTTTAACCAATCAGACCAACGATCCAGGTGACGTAGTAGCCACAGCTGCATCGAGTTGCTGCACTCTGGGGGCCGACATGTTGAATGTAAACAAAAAGCAGATTGTTGTGGCTGCGCTATTGTCATGGTGGAAAGCAGTTGTGATTGGTGCCTCGATTTGGAAAAATTGGAAATGGAATTGAATGGGCTCTCGACCAGACCGACTTGCAGAGTAATCTCAACTTTGCCGGAAGTTTTTCAGGGTTTTCCCGTGCTACACCAGGCGGCAAGTTGGTAGTGTGAAGCACTGCCACACAACACCTTCCTTCTTCTTCTCTCCCTAGTGAAACCAAGACAAGGTGAAGCAAACAACAAAAGCTGACCGTTTTGTCTGGAAAGACGAGGAGGACTGGGAGTCCTGCCAGTCAAAAAATATAGACTTATGGACTGAATTTCTTCAGCAGTATCCTGTACCTGGAGGGGTGTCAGAGAGAGACACCGCAAGCAGACCAGCGCAGACTTGAGTGGAGTGTTTTTAAGATTTCCACTCCAGAGGGTGGTTTGCATTGTTAAGCCCCAAAAACGCGGTCGCATTCTAAACGAAAAGCATATCTGATAAAATATTGTTCCACAAGCGTTGTAAACAGGGCCTAAATCTCAAATGGGTTCTATCCTGATTCAAAACGCTTGAAATGAATTTGAGTGGGGCCTTAGTGAGTGATTTTATGCTACAAAAGTAGTGACTGGATTATTTGTATTTGCTGCCTTTTCACATTAGGAATGCAGCAATACTTAAGATGTCAGTATGATTTATACAGGGCAGGTTTTGACTGTCAAATTTGAAAGGCAATACAATTGTAAACCAAGCCAGACTGGTGCAAAGTGACACAAAGACGATCCCCACCACCTAAAAGTGGTTCAGCTGGAGTGAATCTGCCTTTTATGAATGTACTCAGAGACAAAATGAAAACCCACTTTAAGCAGCCATGGACCAGGTGTGCAGAGGTGCGACAGGGATGGAACTTCCATCTCCACAACTACTTCAGTCATTCTCCATGTGTACAACTAAGTGCAACACCATGTATGCTTTTTAGAAGAGACTATCTGAAAAGTAGGTGCCTTTACACACGTTTGTGACGTACAGCTCATTGTGTTTAGACTACAAAACATGCAAAAAAATAATAATTCTTGATTGGAGAAGCAGTGGAATACAGCCAGGTAGAGTCTTTGAACCGCTTTTTGCCACGCCTTCTAGTGTGGCCTTTTGGAACAGGTATAAAAACTCATATTTCATCACACATGTTGTGCGACCTATTCATTTAAAGCATATTAAACCCTTTAACACCACTTCAAATAAACCTGCAAGGAAGCCACAAATTAAATTAAGTAAATCCTTATTATTGAAACTGCCGTGACCCAATGCAACACACACACACACAGAACGCCGAAGGTGTGTTGCTTTTGATTCTCAGCATGTGGCTGTTGCCTCACCCGGAAGACCAATCTTGTATCAAAAAAGCTGCAGACAGCAAAATAAATAAATGGCTAAACTATTTAAAAAAGGCGGGTTTGTTCAGGACACAGCAGGATGAAGCAGGGATGAGTGACCATTCTCCCCGACCAATCAGTACTCTGCAGGTTTTCACATCACTTTTTGGTATCACCTCAGCTCGATTGGAACCTCGACCTAGGTGATAATAAAACCCAAAAAGGTGAGTAGAGTCGAGTTGAGCAGATACCATGTAATGGAAAAACACCATTAATGTTTTGGTCAGGACCTGGCCCCCTGGTGGTGCGTTAAGTAGGTCCATGGCCACACACTTACACAGATCCCTTAATTTACAGAGGCCTTGGCAGAGCGAGTGAAATGAGCACTCTAGGACATGTTTCTAATCTTCGCCACTGTACCTTTATTCTACTTTGATCAAAAAAAGTACATTTGTTCTTACAGTGTAAGCAGGAGCCTGGTGGCCCAGTTTTGGGGGAAAGTTTTGCAGAGGAGAGGAAGAAGAAAATGCATATGGACACATGTCTTATAAAAGTGATGTGCTAATGCTAATTAGGATTGCACTCCTTGCTGTCTCTGCACTTGCTGCCTGAGTAGTTCCACTCCTTATTTTCTAGTCCAATAGACCTAGACATGTGACGCCGTCTCGTGGAACGCCACATGAAAACCACATAATCTGACAGATTTAGAAGATTTAGCATTTACATGGTGTGCCCATGACTGTCAAATCAAATCTGTGTCACAAAGGACAAAAACATCAGAATTCAGGATGCTTTCCAACAGCAGGGTGAACATGAGATGCGAGAGGAACCTACAGCCGCTCAACTCAATAACAAGTAACACTCCCGTGGCTTAATAATATAATTAAAAACTGGATGACAGTCCCTTAGGCGTCTGTAATTCTATAAGTTATGTCAACGCCTGCATGTGTAAAGCTAACAGGGATCATAAACAGTCAACGATGCCTGGGACAACCACAGTAAATCTCTTCACATAAATGTGACCTTTAACATGACACATGCCTCTGTTTATTTGAACACACACACATACACACACACGCAGAGCCCCGCATTAGTTCTGGGCCACGTTCAGCCCCAACAAAAAGTAGCAAAACGGGTGTGCATATGTGCTATACAGCATGGTATTTTTTACAGAGATTTGTACGTAGTTGCCGGCTGGGTCTGTTGCATGTTTTATTTAACAGAGAGGTTGTTTAAAATGCTGAATTATGCAGGAACTGTTCTGTATGTTGATTATCTGACATTAATAAGGACTGAGTCACGTGTGTGTGTGTGTGTGCGCGTGCAAGGGGTCACACCTTGAAAGTCAGCCGCCTTGTTTCCTGTCGGTGGTGATTACCATTGAACCCTAGAGCAACAACAAGACGTCTCTGACAAATATCCAGCTGTTATGTAAGCTAAAAAATGTAATTTTAAGCATTAAATGTAAAGTAGTTCCTTATGTAAGGCCAGTGTTCCTTATGTAAGGCAGTGGTGACCTACAAGTTAAAGAAGCAAACTTGTGACCGACAGGATAACGTCGGGGGGGTTGTCCCGTCCTCATTACCACCAACCCCGACCGGGCCGGTGGAGCTGCTCCGGGGCCGGCAGATCACACTGCGGCTGGACTGGCAGCTTCCAGGTATGAATGTGGGACTGTGTGAATGTGACAGATCGTTGTTGCAAATGAGAATTTGTTCTCAGTTGACTTACTTTAATAAATAATGCTTAATAAAAAATCTAGTTGTAGTTCAATTAGCTTTTTTACAACATTTTTTTTTAAGTATAAACATAAATTGCATGTGTATTTTATGTTTGTTTTTCAGATCTTTTAGTAGTTTTTATGTTATGACAGCACCAGTTCGTTCTCTACACATACAGTAAACTAGAGAGATATTAGGCATTTCCCGATCTGTCGGTATCGGCATTTATAATGGCCGATTTAAAAAATAAACAGTATATATGTGTGTGTGTGTTGTCTAAATATTCATTCATCAGAATCCTTTATAATGACAAATAAATGATTCTGATGAATGAATATTTAAAAATAAAAACGGGCTGTCGACCATGTTATGAGCGTTATGTTATGAGTCCCAGTTTGGCAACTGTTTTTTTTTTTTTCATGTGTTTTTGTTCAAAGGACTTTAAGATTTTTATATCTTAAATTTGTATTTTTATACATTTTATTTATCAGAATTTTAATATATTTTGATGTTCCTCTGTTCTTGTTGGGACAATAAAACAAATTGTTATCATATTATTTTAGTGAGAACTCATAAATAACTAAAAATAACTAATTTTGTTACGTTTTGTAACGTGTTTCTGGATAAAAAAATGTAAATATACTGTGTATTGGCCAATATATCGACATATCGGATTTTTAAATAACCAAATGTTCTTATCAGTATTGCCTTAAAAATCCTTTTGGTCGGGCTCTACAGTAAAGTAGTCATGTTAAATTGATAATTAATTTTGTTTTGTGTTTTTACAAGTATTTTTATTGTTTTAGAGAAGGTACAATATACAGTGCAACATTACAATGTCAGTTATAACAAGACATCTTTCTATTAACCCCATTTCCCCCATAACAAACAAGGAGGATGGATAAAGAGAAAAAAAAATGAAATAAAAACAAAAGAAGAAGGAAAAAACACCTTTCCTCTATTACTCATGATAGTAAATAGTGTTCTTGGCAGTTATTAAGAGGGAAGCGTAGTAAGTCTTTCAAAGTAAGCTAGTAAAGGGTACCAATTTTTTGTAAGATTTCCTGGTTGATCCTCTAAGAAATCTTGTGATTTTATTTCTATTTTTAGAAAAATCATAATATCAGAAAGGCACGTGGAGGCTTTGGTGGCGTAGAGGATTTCCATTCCATAGGTATTCTCCGTCGTGCTATTAAGGTTGCAAAAGCAACACCACTTTCCTTACTGTTGGGCTTTACTAAATCCCCCCTTGTACCCCAAACAGCCATTGTAGGGCCAGGTTGGAGAGCTAAATCAAAGGCTTCATTTAAGACCCTAAATATTGATGCCCAGAACTCTCTCAACCTGGAACACGACCAAAACATGTGAAGCAAATCTGCTCTGTCCATTCTACGTCTGTCCCAGATGTCATCTATGTCAGAGGATATCAGGGCCAGATTAACCCACATGTTAGGATTGGTTGTGACCAAAAGTAACTTCAAAACACATTGATTTGGAAATAATGCCTACAACTTCAAGGGAATATACATTGGTGAAAATGAGAAATGTTTGGGACTGTAAACTGTAGAACCACAAGGGGAATACAGCGTAAAATCCTGCTCTGTCATGTCGTTATTAAATCTTTTTGTTAATCGTCATTGGACAAAGTCTCTCCTTTCTCAAATTCAAGAAAACGCAACGATGGTCGGCATAAGTTGTCATTTGCTGTAGTCTTTATTTTCCTGCGTCCCTGCTGACAGAACGCTGTCTTCCGTCAGCTTGTAAGCTACAGTTACCAGCACAGGACGGTTTTCATTGTTGCTCTGTGCCCTGCCAGCCCAGCTGTCAATCAAACAGTTACACTGGCCCGCCCACTCAGTGGCTCGGAGGCTACAGAGCCCTTCTGCTATTTCCCAAATTAATTATAGTTTTTTTTTTCTTTCCGTAATAATAAATAAAAACAGTAATGTGAAAATGTCTTTGACCAAATATAAGGGATCCTTTCAAAAAAATTGTGTTTATGTTATGTGTTCGAGTGTAACATTAAATATGATTTGCTGTTATCGGAATTTTAAAACTTTGGTTCTGGATTCTTGATACAGATACCAAATACAATATTTCAGCTGGCCTCTAGAGATGAATAAGTAACTGTAGAAGTAGTAGTGGTAGTAGTAGTTTATAGTGATAGTCTTATTAAGTAGGAATGTTTCTCCCTCCAAATTGTCGCAAATTTCGCTTTTGTAGGAGTTGTTTTTTTGTTTTTTATGTGCAAAGCAAACCGCTCCCAGATGATCTACGACTGCAACACAGCACACAAGAGCATGAGATTTGTTTACCCTCTTCTTTGAAATGGAGCTGATAGCATTGGTGTTAGGACTCCCTGAGGTGCTTCAGCGTGGAGTGAGGTAAACATAACAGATGTGAACCACCGAGTGGATAAACTCATTAGCAACTTATCATTAAACGGGTTCACATCTGCACGTCCATTTTTGGACGGCACTGAATTAGAAAAGGTATTTATGTCAGCAGCTATTAGGTCAAGCACAAAAGAGTCTGTGTCGGTTCCCATCTAGGACACCACGCGGATATCAATACAGCATCGCTGTGTGTGTGTGTGTGTGTGTGTGTGTGTGTGTGTGTGTGTGTGTGTGTGTGTGTGTGTGTGTGTGTGTGTGTGTGTGTGTGTGTGTGTGTGTGTGTGTGTGTGTGTGTGTGCTGAAGAGCACAAGTCAGCACACTTGTTTGTTTAGGAAGTAAGTGGATCTGCACTGATGAATTAATGGTGGCAGAGCAGTGGTGCAGAAGTTGCTCTGGGGGGGGTAGAGAGAGAAACAGCGAGGGAGAGCGAGAAAGCGAGAGAACAGAGAGAAGTCGCTGCCTCCTTCCCGCCGTGCTCGACTCCCCGCAGCTACAAAACCCAGCTGGGGCAGACTGGCGCTCGCTCGCTCGGCGGTGGTGGTGAGGGGTGAGGAGGGGAGGAAGGAAGGGAAGGAGGGAGAGTCAACACGACAAGGACAAAGCAAAGACAGGCCATAGGCCAGTTTATGTCACAATGGGAGGCAGCAGAAGTTATTAAACTTATTAAAAATCAATTCACTTATGTATCGGGATTTCTCTTTGTGACCGTTTTAAAAATTGATTCTTATCCCCCGAATCAGTATTTTGTATTTTTTTCTTTTTTTATCAATGATTCATCTGTTTATATTGTACCTCCTAGGCAACTACATCAAATCTGTTTCAAGCAAAACAGGCAGAAAGTAGAAAATGCAGAAAATCCATGTTATGTGCTTCTTTACAATAAAATAAATGTCAGATGTTTTGTTAAAGAAGGAAAATTCAATTCCATTTTATTTAATTTATATAGCGCTAAGTCACAACAACAGTTATCTCATTGCGTTGTACAGTTATCAAACCAAATCGCACTACTCAATGTTATTGAACCACAATACTTCTAGAATTGCAATTAATCAGTCTCTCCAGGATTTAGATTGTTGCGATAAAAGTTGCCATGTCTTTTGTATTTTTGTTTGATTGATTTCCTTGATGTTAAAATGTACACAGGTTGGAAGGACCATCTGAAATGTTTTGCACGGTGTGTTTCGTTGGTAAATGTGAAACGTTCAAGTCACACATCGTCTTCATATTAGAAACGAGGAAAGGAATTTGACCATGTATGTGTGTTACGTCAACCCGTTATCACTCCCGCTTGGTCAGTGGCTCTCGGAGTCACATACTGCCACAGAGTCCGGCACGGGGGTTGCTGTGATTGGTTGAAGTCGTGGGAAACTCCGATTGTTGGTCAAATTTGCAGTAAAATTGGGGTGATTAGTCAAAATTGAGAGTAGCACCGAAATTCACAATGATTGGTTGAATTTGGGTGAATTGTTGCGATTGCAACATTGCAAAATCCTGGAGGGATTGATCAAATTGATTTGGCACCCATGTATGATGAAAGAATTTAATCGGGACAAAAGCATATTGCCCCGGCCCTAGAACTAACTCTGTACTGTGGCTGCAGCAACCAGCGGCCATTAGCAGCAACTACACTCGCTGTTTAAATCATATGGACTTTTAGGGAGTTGCAGTGCAAAAGACTTAGAATCTGGATCACCAGCCAGAGGGTCACTGTTATGCGTAGAGACACACACAAACACCTGAATGTAAACATCCATATGCTTTGACTCTGAGCCTCCCGCTGACTTAATCCATAACCCCGTTACCATAACCCTAACCACTGACCCTTGTCCATTGCACTAAAATAAACTTAATCCTTACTGTAATCCTAACCCTAAACGCAAATCCTGCAGCAGGCGGAAAAAATCAGGGAAACGCCCGTGCTATCTGAGCAACGACTACTTTGAGAAACCTGGGGATTAAATATTGGGACTGAATCTCTGATCTGATCTCTTTTGTTGCTTAAGACTTTGCTGTAGGATGTGGCCATTCATTCAATTTCAATATTGTAATCATTTTTAAAGTTTGCTTTAAATAATATACAGAAATACTTTTAGGACTCCTCTCATAGTTACCGACTGTGGTGGGAAAAAACCTCAGTATAGGCCTATGTGTTAAATACAAATATTCTTTAATCTTCTGCATGAACTTCTGTGTCCTAGTATTGTGCAAACCCTAAGCCAAAATTCCCCAATACTGTCCCAAAAATGCATGGTATCAGAGCAATAACAACTAAGAGGTCAACGTGACCCGGCCTACTCTTGTGTAATTTCCAAGAAATTGTTTGGCTATATGGGGGCTATGAATGTGTGTTTTAGTAATCTTCACAATTTAAAATACCATGTAGTGGCACCCTGAGTGTTCCATTCAGAACCAACTCAGGTCTTTGTTCATGAAATAAAATTGCACCATTTCAGCCTCCTATTAATTCAGTGATTTCTCCTCTGCATTTGAAATTCAACGACAAGGTGGCGTACACGCACTTCCAGTGCAGTTCTGGTCCAGGTTGTCCGCTTGTTCTGAATCTGTAAGTGACGTCACACAATCTCGATCCGCAAAGGAGGTTTGTGCAGATGCAGTAGTAGTTTTCACCATGTTACTTAAGGCGCCGATAAACTTGCTTTTTAACAACGCGTACGCATAGACAAGCGGCTGCGGCTCAAACACTTTGTTCACATACTTTGCGTTTTTTGCGTGTACCGGGAAGATTAATCATATATCCACTATGGGGCAGCCATATCATCCTATGTAGATGTTGCCTAAATGTAGGCTAGGCTAAACAGGCGCATATGCCCACAGATACACGTGAAAATAAACTGAAAGCAATCCTACATACAGTACATACATACAGTAATTGTTACTCCAAATCTTTTATTCCTTCCGCCATCAGGTTATTATATTTAGACAGTAGCCACTTTAAATAGGATACTTATCCATTGCTTTATCAATATCAATAATTGTTGATTTATATCAAACACTGTATACATCATTTTGCAGAATAAATGATCTTTATTTGAGAAATATTCAAACTTACATTGCCAAATGACACTGTGATCTCTCAATTCTGGTTCTTGGGGTTAGACTGTGTGCAAGCCCAGCTACACAGCGAGAGGAGACTCTGATTGAACCAATCCACAACACAGCTACAGTAATTAGTGTAGTTAGTGTAAGAGGATATGTGTGTCACTTTTTACTTGTTAACATCTGGGTTTCTTGACTGGTTGTTGACAACTAACACTGATCTCGCAGAGCACCAATACAAGACATCATGCATACACATCCATACTCCACAGTGTCCCACGGCCTCTATCGGTTTCAAAATGCGTCTAATGATGGACGGATATTAGTGAGTAACAATTTGTCAGCTATAATTAGAGTCTCAGTCCCATACGGTAAAGAATGGCCTGTGTCAGAGTGTGTGTACGCACGTAGGAGCCCTAATCCGTCTAGCAGGTCACCCACGTGGTTTCAGAGTTTACTGTTGGCTCAGGAGCTGAAAGAGCTTAGCCTCTGTATAAAGCCCAGTATGAACGGCCCTGTGCTATAGTCAATGCATCTGGAGTGTAGAATTCCGTTGGTAGTCCGTGAGGTGTGATGTGTTTACCATCCAATTCTGACAATTTCTGTTTTGTTTTTTGTTTCTGCAATCAACTGTGCTCTATTCATTCTACTGACAATGGCTGTGAACCAGCAATGACTTCCGTCAAGGATGTATGGTTGCCTTTTTTTCCTGAAATTGCTTGTTTCTGAGTTGGCAGTGAATGTATACATATTTTATAGATGTATAATGTTGAGGTAACTGTAGTGAGGCCTGAAAGTTGTTCGTTTTCGGCCTGGTTTGGGATTGTAAGGGATGTGCCAATCAGTTATTGGAGAAAAGAGAGGTCTCGAGGCCTCGCTCTCTCGACAGTCTTGGGAAATAGTAACGTTGGCCTCTGAATGGTTCTATCAAGAACCCTGTCCAACACAGTGACAATTGTTCTTTTGATGGACTGACATTTCAGCCGGAGTTAATCTGTCAATTGAAAGTTTTTTTATCGAGCTGAGCATCAGTAGTGTGAGGAGAAACAGCATGGCCACTGGCACAGGAGGAGCAATTTGAAGATTTCGGCAGAGTTTATAGGATGTTGAACTGGATAAACCTGTCAGCCGCATCTACTCTACTGTAGACCTGCTGAAGCACCAGATGTACAGTTTGTCGCAGCCTCAGGCTAGCAGACTCTAAAACTCAAAGAATCACTCCACAAAAATGTTGGATTGATTAGCAGCTTGTGCACATTTTGTCCTCTTAATCCCTCTGTTTCCGCATATTTCCCAGTTTTAGGTATACAATTTGCAAAGAGGGAGACCTTCCTGCTCTTTAAATGACACACGCCTAAACACAACAGCTGTAAAATGAACAAATGTCTTTGCTCCGTTCTGTTGGTTCAGTTTTATTTGATCTATACATGTATTATATTTAAATAATTATATCTGTTTTCCAATTTTATTGTTTTTATTTTATTAATAGCCTATAATAATATATCCTGCAGACATCGCTCTGTACACAAGCACAAGCACGAGCTATCTTCCACGCTCAAGAAAAACCTACCTGCCAAACTGTGCAACCCAAACTACCTACAGTCCCCTTAAGCACAGCATAGTCAGCCGTTAAATAGTGCACCCAAATATTATCTTAAACCTAATTCCATCAGTTTTGTGTTGCCTATTAACACTGAAGCAGCTGGGCAGTTGATCTCTATTCCGTGGCCGATACCTTATTGTGAGGGAGGCGGGTTCACGGACACCGAGCTTCTGGAAGCTAACAGATGTCCCATTTCAGCTGAGCTGTGTGGGGAATATCAAGTATAGCTGCCTGCTTGCTGCTGGTTGGCTGCTGTAGCACCAAACAGGCTGTTTACTAAGTGATGCCCAGTGGGAGTCATCAGTCATCTCTCTCTCTCTCTCTCTCTCTCCCTCCCTCTTGCTCTCTCCTACTTAGCCTAGCCTGACTGTATGTCACATGTATAGTCTCATTTGGTCAGGCATGACTATGCTACTTCATTATAAGTCACCAAATTCCTTCGGTCTATGCACTAGGCCTAGGCCACTTCTTCAAAATATCCAGTTAAACCAAGTAAGAAATTATACAAATATACGAAAAGAATTATGAGTAGCCCTATTATTATTATGGAGTAGACGTGCAGCTGGGTCTGTGTAGCCTACTGTGCTTCTTCTATCTTGTGAAGGGCTCATTGCATGGGTAGAATCATAGACTGTAAAAATAATGACGTAGCATCCGTGTCGTCACCAATTGCTTTGTGGACTGCTGTCTTAAAGCCGGAAGTGGCAGGCGTCGTAATCTTGGTTTTTTTTCGACGATTTTTTGCAAAGAGGGTGTAGCTGGGTAAGACAGCGTGGCCAAGCCTTTGTTGTTTATGGTTACAATTGCCCTATGCTAAGCTAAACGCTAAAGAGGGCAAGTTGCAGATTGAAAACCCTTCTGAAGCGAGTCATCCTGCGGAGATTTACTGACAGGTTAAACGCAGACCTCTGGGTAATGGCGCTATTCATCTGCATGTATGGCAGTACAGAAAATCTGCATCTTTCCCTTTTAGTTGCCAGCTACACTGAACAAGATATTTTAGGTCTGTAGGTTTTGTGATACAATTAAAATGCCTTTATTTTACGTGTTGCAACCGACATAGCTCTTTATCTGTGTCCTTGTCAGCAGTAGCTTGCACACCTATAACACTAATCAATGGAGTGGAAGGGGGGGTTCTCTATTGTAATGTGAAATAAAGGCATTTATTTTTAATTTTGTCACAAACCCTACAATGTGCCTTGGAGGGTTTAAAGGTCCCATGGCACAAAAACATTAATGGCGTTCCCCCAGCCTGCCTATGTTTCCCCCAGTGGCTAGAATGGTGATAGGTGTAAACCGAGCCTTGGGTATCCGGCTCTTCCTTTGACAAAAATGAAAGCTCAGAAGGGCCGATCTGGAATCTTGCTCCTTATGAGGGGCAAGGTTACTTCCCCTTTCTCTGCTTTGCCTATCCAGAGAATTTGGCCCACCCATGAGAGAGAGAGACACATTTTGGCTTAAAAACAAGCAAAGCATGGCAGTTGGTCAAGGCCCCACCCCCAGCCTCCACCTTGCTCCATTAAACATTAGCAAAGAGAACAAGACCCTAATTATCGGAGGACAACAGGGCAATATATCATAGTGACATTTTACACGCCTTCCACTGGAGTACAAGACATGACCTGTTGTGTTAACTATGAACAGTGTGAATTTTTAGCATTGAAAGTTTATTTTTTACCTCGACATGCGTCTTAAGGTCTGAAATCAACTAAGTGGAGTTTTTGAGTTTAGTAAATAGCCTATGTTTACATATTATGAATTTCAAAAAGATTGCTCCAGTACGTTATATGGGGTCGTGCTCGGAATACGAATTAGCTTGAGTAAGTTGATAAAAGTAACAGCTTTACAGAGCACATTTAACAGAATTAGGTTAAGTTTAGGGTGAGGGTAAGGGTTAAGGTTCAGCATTTAGTTGTGATAGTTAAGATCAAGGTAAAGGGCTAAGGAATGCATTATGTAAATGATGGGTCCCCACAACGATAGTGAGAAACACTGTGTGTGTGTGTGTGTGTGTGTGTGTGTGTGTGTGTGTGTGTGTGTGTGTGTGTGTGTGGGTGTAAATGTGACACATTGTAAAGCTCTCCATTGTAAAGCTTTCCATATACATCTTTAGGTTCGTCATTAAAGATGTATATGGAGTCATTAATGATGTCTTTTCAGCCATGTTACAGCGTGTTAACTAATACCGCCGAGGTGATGAGGCATGTTGTTGTCTAGATAGAACAAGAGAGCGTACAGGGCGTACCATCCATCAAAGCTATAGTAGGCGCCACGTTCAGTGTGCACTGATTAATATTGGAGATTGTAATTCCGATTTACCATTTAATTTCTCCTGCCCACATTTAAACTTCATATCCTGTTGTTATTTTGTTTGATGGTTGCATGCATCTTCAGTGTGTGGTGTGTCAGTGGCAGGAGGCAACACTCTAATAATTGCAATGCAGCTGCAATAAGGCTTTCCTCGCCATTTTCAGAACCAAATATAGGTCAGACGTAAGTGCTGCTGTGCTACTATTAATAATAATATGTTATAAAAGCTTTTAAGCCTTAAACATTTCAAGCGTTTATTTCTGACTTCTAATGAGGCATGCAAAGTTGCTTTTTGTTGGATAAAACATTTTAATAGTAATTTTATGCAATAGAAAGGGGTTTGCATAGGACAGCAGTCTTCATCTTCATCTTCATCTTTGCTTGTTTGAGTAATGGCAGGCACATTTCAATCAGGACAGACTTCGTTTCAGATATGAAACGTTTTATTGTACATATGCAAAATAAAATATACAGAGTCTTTGGAGATTAGACTCCATCGTTATAAAATCATTTTTTAAGGAGTAGAGAAAAAAGGCATATCCGCCCCAATGGAGTCTAGACACTGGTTTTGACGGTGAAGGAACCCGAAGACCAGAGCGAAGGAGTTGACGGAGCGGCCTGCCGAAGAGGGGCCCAGGGTGCTGTGGGTGACGGCGACTGGAGGTGGAAGGGGAGAACGAGGGTTGCACTCTTCCCCTGAAATGACAGCTGACAGCAGAGACAGAAAAAAGATTTAAAGCAGGGACCTAATGCTGTGATTGGCTTGTGAAATTCATGGCCGATTCTAATTGGTTTAACTGAAAAGTGAACGCCTCTAAACAGCTGATTAGTTTAAGGAAGAGAGAGCGATGGATGAATTGCACCTACAATCAATCTTTGTTTGAGTGAGTGATTGAATAAAATCCAGAAATCAATCTTTTAATACATGCCTTTTTACCATAGATGTATATGTACTTATATAAATAAATAATATTAAATAATAATAATATAGCGCTTTTCTAGTCTTAATGACTAGTCAAAGCGCTTTCACAGAGTACAGGAACCATTCACCCTTCACACACATTCACACACTGAGCCACAGCCACCCCATGAAAGAAAGTACTTTTTTTTTTAAACTGGTGGGGGGGGGGTCAGAGTAAACATTACCTGGTGAATGATTAAAATCATATTTGACAGTTGCTTCTTGCTTATACAATTTACAGCATGAGTTCTCTGAGGATCCCATCCAAGCCAAAATGTGTATTGTAACTGAAACTACCCTAACTTAATTGATAAGAAATTGAATCGGGAGCTTGTGAATGTGAATTGATTTAGGAAATCATTGTTAATACCCAGTCGTAATAATAATAAAATAATGATAATTATTATTATTATTGTTATTATTATTAATGAATAATACATTTGACTGGAAAGCATCACATGCACTTATGTGTATATGTGTTCCTATGTTTCCGTTCTAAGTTTGGTGCGAGTCCATTCAATGTGATTGACAGCTGGAGACGTCCTGGAGGCTCTGTCTTCATTCGCCATGTCCATCACAACTGTCACTTTGAATTTAGGAGCTATTCCTTCTTTTATAGACCATCTGACACTGTTGTCTTGGGTATTTTTTCTGAGAGACGTAAATCCGGCCTCTGGCACTCCTTATGTCATCCCTGGATTTTTTTCTTATTGAAAGGCTAGGTAGCTGCCAAAGAACCTGGTGTTTTATTTTACTTTCTGTATCAAAGAAGAATCATAATTTCCTTCGAGTGAAGTCTGCTGTCGGGTTTGTGTTTGATTGTGAGAACTTCTTGCATATCGGCATGTTAGATTCATCAAACAAGACAAGCTCCCATGTCCCCTGAATTTCAGCTTTTACGTCAGTTTAATTGCGTCACACCTGAGTAAGCTAATGTCTGTGCTCAGTGAATGTCAGTGAGCCGCGGAATGTGCCGAGCGCTGCCAAGTGGTGCCTGCTGCAGAAGGGCATCAGGTTGACCAGCTTGAGCCAATCAGCCTGCCAACGGACAATATGGGGTGAAAAAGAGAGACGATAAAGACAGATGAGAGGGAAGTGGGAAAAGAGGAGATAGGAGTTGATTCTAGACAGTGAGACAGAGAGGAAGGTGTCGGTGGAGATCACTCTAGGTAACTGCAGCCACAGCTCCGTGTAAAACAAGCCCAAGTGCAGAACATTAAAACACATCCCATGAATACATATCCTGATTTCTAGTTGACCCATTACAAATATGTCCCCTTAACAACGTCCAGGATGTGTGTGACCTGATCAGCTGGTGCCAGGGCCACCAGTGGTGACAGATGTTGCTGCTTCCAGCCAGCCACCGCTCTCTTTCCTGCAATGCACAGATGTGCAAGTGAGAGCGCTGGCTGACAATCGCTGCATGAATCATATGACTATGGAAACATGTTCAAAGATATTAGGGCTGGATATTAGGGTTGAATATTCATTCAGATGTTTTTTAAAGGTCACATGACATGGTGCTCTTTGGATGATTTTATATAAACCTTAGTGGTCCCCTAATACTGTATCTGAAGTCTCTTTTATATAGGCCTTAGTGGTCCCCTAATACTGTATCTGAAGTCTCTTTTATATAGACCTTAGTGGTCCCCTAATACTATACCTGAAGTCTCTTTTATATAGACCTTAGTGGTCCCCTAATACTATATCTGAAGTCTCTTTTATATAGACCTTAGTGGTCCCTAATACTGTATCTGAAGTCTCTTTTATATAGACCTTGGTGGTCCCCTAATACTGTCTCTGAAGTCTCTTTTATATAGACCTTAGTGGTCCCATAATACTGTATCTGAAGTCTCTTTTATATAGACCTTAGTGGTCCCCTAATACTGTATCTGAAGTCTCTTTATATAGACCTTAGTGGTCCCCTAATACTGTATATGAAGTCTCTTTTATATAGACCTTAGTGGTCCCCTAATACTGTATCTAGAGTCTCTTTTATATAGACCTTAGTGGTCCCCTAATACTGTATCTAGAGTCTCTTTTATATAGACCTTAGTGGTCCCCTAATACTGTATCTGAATTCTCTTTCCCAAAATTAAGCCTTGGTGCAGAATTCCAGCCACTAGAGCCAGTCCCACAATGAGCTTTCTGGCAATGGCCTGTGGCTGTGGCTGTGCCATTTCTGAGTCTAGCTTTTGAGGAGGAGAGCGGGGGGGGGCAAGGTGCCGCTGGGGGTGTGGCCTTGACCAACTGCCACTTTGCTCGTTTGAAAGCCATGATGTCTGTCTCTCATGGGTGGGCCAAATTCTCTGGGTGGGCAAAGCAGAGAAAGGGGAGTTAACCTTGCCTCTTATGACCTCATAAGGGGCAAGATTCCAGATTGACCCATCTGAGCTTTCATTTTCTCAAAGGCAGAGCAGGATACCCAGTGCTCGGTTTACACCTATCACCATTCCCAGCCACTGGGGGACAAGAAGCAGACTGGGGGACCACATTAATGTTAAAAAAAACAACTCATAGTGTGACATTTTCATGCCATGGGACCTTTTTTAAATGTGCCTGCAGGCAACAATTCACTGGGGTGTTTTGTCGGGATTAAGCTACTTGCTCGATGTTCTCTATCCATTTGGATGTCAACTTCAGTTGAGCTGAACTCTGGGTAAAAGTTCAGATGATTTTGAGCAGCACATGAGGCCAGCACCAGAGAGGTGGGCGTCCACAAAGGCTTAGCCAGTCCAAGGCTGTTTTGTTGCCGATGACATGTGGCGTCCCTGATGCTTAGAGCGCAGTCTGTCCACACGGACACAATTGGGCTGCTTTCAAGGACAATGAGATGGACGGTGTCTGGCACAGGGGCTTTCTGTGCTAATTAACGTGGGCAGCCAATCAAAGGTTTGTGCTTCGACAAATGAGTAGTCTTTCCCGCCCACCTCTGCACTGGGTCTGATGGGACATTTATATTTGTCTATTAGGCATATGGAAAGGAGAAAGAGAGAAGAGAATGTTTTTGTTGATGTTATTGAGCACCGTGAATCACTGAACCCTCTGCCCACACTGGTCTCAAAGCTCCTCTAATAACTACCAAAAAGGCCAATGAGTAACAACAAATATAACAAACAATAGAACCCCCAAAAAAAGAAAGTTGTGTAACCGTGGATTCTTCCATCCAAGGTTTTAGTCAAAGTTAGAGAAAATATGTGTCTGGCTTTACTTTACTGAGCTTTTTTACCCCAGGAGTAGTTCAAAAGGGAAACATATGAAGAATAAAGGTTTCAAAGAATAAGTTAATAATAAATTAATGTTTACTTTTACCTAAATGGAGCCGTTCTTTAAAGAAATATCTTTGGAAATCAGATAACTGCTTTATGATTCAGCTAAACTAACAAAAAACCAAATTGCATTCTTCCCAGGAGACTTTCAACAAATCATTAGGAAATGGAATGAACAGCTCTGTAAAATAAAGTGTTCCCTTAAACATTTTATAGATTTACATAGCAAATCTCTGTTTGCTGCTATATTAACATTGAATGTCCAGTACAACCCGTTTTGAAGTAATACTGATCTGGCGTGAGATGTGTGTTTCACTACAATTCAACTTATCTCTACAATAACAACTACTTGTCTCGGATTCTACATTAATTGTAGCCATTGGTGACTGTGGGGAAACTATAACTGATAATAACTGATAATTATAAATAACTGATAATGAAAGCTCTCCTTTCCATCCCTGCCGCCTTGCCTGCCTCTCCTTCTCTTTCCCCCCATGGCGATGTAACGTCTAACTCAACACGCTGCTGAAAACTGCCAATACTCAGAACACATCTTTATTTTCTGCAACACAAGCCACAGTGGCATGACGTTGCATTCCCTTCTTCCGCTGACCAATCGTGCAGCTGCCTGTCGCCGACACTCTGCAAATGAGAGCGCGAGAGCAGGAGTGAGGCTAGCAACGAGGAGGAGGAGGAGGAGGAGGTGGAGGTGGAGGACAGTGGAGGACTGCAGTAACAGTCCCAAGGCCCCGCGGATACTCACTGAATCAAACGCTGAAGGCTGTGTATGATTGAGCTGCAGAGTCCGACGGAGTGTGTTTGTGTTTGTCGCCAAGATGGGGCCAATGAGAGCAAGCGTGCCTGTTATTTTAGTCCGTATGCGTCTGGATTTGCTGCTCGAGTGATACACAGAGAGCCAGAAAGTGATGGAGGAAAAGCATGCCCCGGAGTCAGAGCCAGACGCTTAATGAAGCAGTGATTTGTTTTTTCTTCTTTTTTCCCCTGCCTGCCCTGTGTCAGCTAAGATGATTCCTCTGTTAGTCGAGTGAAAGGCCGTGGCTGAGGGGTGTTTCTGTGTGATATTGATACATTTCAGAAAATGAAAAGCAGCCTTTTCCCCCAGCTGTGTGTTCATGAGCCGAGCTGTTGGTTTATGGACCGGTTTTTGATCAAAATGGAGCTGTTCAACATTGTTGGCAGATGCTGCTAAGTGATGAAGGAATCATTAGACGTAGCTCAAAGGCTGGTTGGTTGGTGCGACCTTATGTGTGCTGGGGCCTTCGTCTAGTGTTGTTCTAGTGTGTATTCTGTGTGTGGTTGGTTAACGGTTGATTTAAGTGTGCAAACCGGTGTCTGGGGGATTTTATTTAAACCAGCCAGGCTATTTTTTAAATTGAAGCACATGCTTAGCTATACTTAAATTATTGTTATGGTATTCAGATCCTTCACTCCCCCAAATTCTTCATTGTACAGAAGGATTATCTGCTAAATGTATCACAGGGCTGATGTAGTAGGAGCTGAAAAATAAGATTTGAATGGTAATGTGTAATGGTGTAATTTCTTTTTGTTAAAATGGATTTTATAAAATTGGTATTGAAAAAATAATCATTCAGGAACTGGAGTATGGTCAGCCTACATCACCTATCTAATCTCACATAGGGGGAAACAACGCTCAGGCTTCTTTTGTATTTCTTTAAACAAAATCGCAACCATACCAGCAATGTACTGTACATCCGTTGAGCCAGCCAGAATGGGAAAAAATCATATCATACGTGAAATTAAAACCAGTGTACCGGATGAGCCTGTACACCACACAGCACTATACAATAGAGCTTAGAATACCAGAAGAAGCTAAAGCTACATCTACATTGCTACGTTTTAGTTTTTTAAGCTGTGTTTAGTGCCAAAAGCTAGTGTTTTAAGGTCCAGTAGAATAACTAATCTCTGTTTAAACTATCACGTCTAAACCACATATCAACATCCTTTGCCTACTGGGCATGCGCGTACCGGGTTAAACAGGAGGCAACATGCAGACTCCGGCCGATGGCACTGTACATTAGTGGCTTAGTCTCAGAGAACGAGTAGTCATGACCCAATCAGGCGGCGAAACGTTGGCGTCGTTGTCGGTGTTTCCAAAGGTCTCCATTTGCGGCCGTTGAGACTGCAAAACATCCCCGGAGATTCCAAACCAAATGTCTCGAGGTTAGGGGCTCTGAAACGCCAGAGCAGGAGGAATACGAGGTGTAAATATAGCAAAAGTTAGTTGTTTTAAAGCAAAAGGTAGCATTGTAAATGTAGCCTAACACTGCTCTACCACAATCAGCCGTGAGGTCGCTCAGAGTTTCCCTAGTTCAATACCGAGTCTCGGTAGCAGATCTCACTTCCTTGTTACAGTGTAACAACAGAGACTGAAATGCAAACAGAGCACATGTCACAAAACAAGAAGTCTATGCTTATTGTCTATGTTACAGTAAGCCATACAGCTCTACAGATGGATATTTTGACTACATCTCCATGCCACAGCTCATAGAACAGTGAGAAAAGAACATCATATCTTTAACACTAATAAAGGAGATGAGTGTTAGGTTTCACTTTTTGATTTCATTGTTCAACTCAAGCTCAAGGACTCGTACAATAACATGCTTTCAAACAGCGCATTCAAACTCTCATTGACAAGTGTTAGGTTGTAAAAATCCACACAGTCCCACCCAAATCTAGGATACAGGAGTAATGCAGTGCAGGTTATGACTTTTCAGTTCATTTGGCTGGCATTTAGCTGCTACTCTCACCACGTTGACCCAGAGGCTGGGCTAAGTTTAAAGCCTCATTGGTTAAAAGTGCCACATAACCCCTTTGACAAAGAATTGCTGCTCTGGCATTTAGCGAGGGCAGATGAGCGTAATGCGGCATCCAGCTCCATACATCATTGTGCGGAGGTGTCCGACACCCGAGCAGAGAGCAGCGAGGTCCAGCCGTATTTCATTAGGCTTCGGGATGCAACAGAGGGAAATATTAATATGCATGGCCACAGGTTGTTTTTGCCCTATCCCTCTCTTTGTGAGAGTGAGTATCAGGAGCCTGGCTTCAGTCTGACAGCCTTTGATGGCGGCTTCTTATTCAGCTTTAGCTATAGTCCAGAGTTGTCCAGTGTTTTTGTTATGACTGCCTGCAGTCACTGAAACCCCTGCAATCCATTTCAAATAGCAATGTAATACAGGCCTGATGGATGGTGTGAGGACAAGAGGATGTTGACAAGAGATGATTAGTATAGTCTGGAGATTACTCCCTCGAGATCAGAAGCCATCTCATGTTCTTGTTTGTAAACCTAATGACTCTGCATCCGAGTTGAGGATGCCTTATTAGTTTCTATAACTCATAACTGATTAACCAAGGCTGGAAAACAAAGTGACTGGTAACTCGGCCAGGGTATGGAACTTTTTATGTTTCCGTTGCGCAGAGTATTTAGATCTGTCAGGCTTTGTAGTCTTCTTGTAGTATCATCTTGGTATCAGACCTTGGGTGTTGTATCAGCATTTGTGTTAAAAAAGGTGAAACCATACCCAGCCCTATGGGAAGACGGATCTGTGGGACAGGAAGCTAATTCAATATGCAAAGGGATATAATGAAGTATATTTTCTAATGACCAACAACATGATGGAGACTTTGTGAAATTTCTTCAGTTTCTTGGTTGCATCTTTAAGATACGAAAAAAAGAGGAAAGGTGGCGTACAGTTGGTTTATGTGAGATTATGAATTCAGCTTCTTAAAGGTCCCATGACATGATGCTCTTATATAGAGCTTAGTGGTCTCCTAATAACTGACAACAATTATAACCCCCAACTGCCACTTTTCTCGTTTGAAAGCCATGATGTCTCTCTCTCATGTGCGGGCCAAATACTCTGGGCGGGCAAAGCAGAGTAAGGATCAGGTAACCTTGCCCCTTTATGACCTCATAAGGGGCAAGATTCCACCTCGGCCCATCTGAGCTTTTATTTTCTCAAAGGCAGAGCAGGATACCCAGGGCTTGGTTTACACCTATCACCGTTTCTAGCCACTGGGGGGCCATAGGCACGCTGGAGGAATGCATATTTATATTAAAAAAAAATCTTAAACTGACATTTTTATGCCATGGGATCGTTAAGCTTGAGTGCTTGATTGGTCAAACTTAAAGTTGCGGCCGGAAATCCAAAACGATGAGCTGAAAGACGCGGACATGCTCCGTAGAGCTGAGAGGAACAGCAGTTGGGTGATATCTGTCTGTGGGTTTGTCACTACGAGCGACACACACCTTTTTTTCAAATAAAAGTATTGGTAAGTGTAGCTTAAAGATACAAAAAATACCTGTTCCTTCAACTTCGGGAGAAGGATATGTACATTGCACAAGGACAACATCCTCTGCCTACCTTGAAAACCTTGCAACGGCTTGATAAAGATATGAGATCCTTGAAACATTATCACTAGTTCTTTCTCATCCGTAGGGATAAGGGATATTTTTGGGCTTCTTTGCAGAAAATGAATGGGATAAAGTTTTCCATTGTGCTTCCAGCATTGTAACAGTGTATTACGTCATCCCAGTCTCCCCCTATAGTCTTTATATAGCACAGCATTATGTCTGATGCTGTATGTAAACACCAATTCCCTGAAAAAAAAATGTTGCTGCAAGGCAAGCATCGGGGAGGGGAAGCAAAGAGGAGGAATGGAAGACAATGCAGACGCAGGCCCTTTTTTCTAGGTCTAATCCCTCTTAGTAGGAAAGCGATAAGCATGTTTTGACTTAGCCCACAATTTCCTGTTGTTTATGCATCCTTCGCCAAACCACGTGGATCCCAGTACAGTCGGATTATCTTAGTGATGCCAGTTTGGCAGGGCTGCAAAGATAGGCCTACCACAGCCTCCTAGCCCAGATCAAATCACAGCAGCGGCATAGAAAACAAAATGCCTCTGCATCTGTATGCCTTCATTTTTCCCTCCCTCTATTCATCTTTGTGTAAGCATTTGCTCATAGATAGGAATCTGTCAGAGCTGGTGGCTTTGTTGACGCGTGCCTCTCATTCCTCTCTGGTGCTCATGAGCTCTTTGCTTGCAGGGGAGATGGAGATTGGTGCAATCACAGCTCAGGATGATGCCTGTTTACCCAGAAAAAAACCCCATCCCAACGTTAAACTAATGGCATCGGGAGCAGCCCGTTCTTCACTGGTGTGAGAGGAAAAGCCTCTTAATCTTGCTGCAATTTCCCACTAGGGCATTTTTCTGGATTTCACAGTTTAGAAGGATGTGTTTGGCTTGGTGTTGAAGTTATTTTTCAGTTAGGTTGTTAAACTGCGCTTCCTAACACACTTTTATCCAATGCAGGACTACATGGAGTCTTCCACATACACAACACATTGTATTTGACGCTGTAAGTTCCTAGTGTTTTTCACACTACTAATAATTCGGATTGACTGTGCAACTGGGAGTATTTGGTCTTGCACAAATTGACACAGGCAGTGCCTGAATTGGACCAAAAAAGCTGCCAGCTTTTGCATGACATTATCATTGCATGTGTCGAATCTACAGTGTCTGAAAATGCGGTTATGTGGATCATTCTATTTGGATTATATGGGGGTACTGAATGTCTGATTTAACATGTAATTACTTGGTTTGGCCCAATAAATCTCAATATATAGCTTACTTTGGTATAAATATCATCCTAAGCTGCCTTGCCTTGTAACAATACAGTTAACAACAATTAGAAGTAAGGGTGCCCATGTGGCCAAAGATCAGAAGTGCTGGTACACGGTACTTCTAAGTACTGGCCCATTTCAGGCAATGGGCACGTGAAGATTCCATCACACTATAATGACGCTCTTTGTTTGGAATTGTGTAGCCCCCTGTTGTAGGTTTGAATCCAAAATGTTGCAGTTTTTGCTAGTATCGGTCGTCATTACAGTACACTAAACAAGTTCATGGAAACCTGCGGAGAAAGGTGATAATACTCAGATAATACTAGAAACAGAAGCTGCTGCAGACTATAGCTGAAGTAGGCGCACAGCATTGCAGCTCCCATGGTTACATTACCTGAGTTGTGATTCCTGAGTTGTGAAGCCCTGCAATGATGTGCCCACAGCTGAGATGTACATGAGAAAGGACTATGCTGACCCCAAGACAGCTCTTAGCAGGGTCACAACTTCCTAATGGGGCCTAGGGCACAAAATGGACTCAAAGTGTTGGAGAAGGGAAAAAAATACATCTGTGAAATCAAAAATGGAGGGCATTAATGACATCCTGTACAGCATTTCTTCAACGGTTTGCAATGAGTTGACATGCTTCTGTGTGAATATGACATCTGTCCCTCTTGGGTCCACACAGGTGATCCGTGAAAGCCTGTAACCTGGACATTTGTTACAAGAATACTAAGCCAGGGGCAGTGGCAAATGTTGGCACCACACAGCCTGTAAGCAGAAGAAAATGCTGACCCATCTGTACATATACTGCAGCAAGAAAAAAACAAATCAAGCTTTACGGGACTAGAACTCACCAGTGGGGAGCTGAAGGTGGAATGTTTTGGGACAGGGAGGAAAAGCAACTATTATCTGCTGTTCGAATAGACATCAGGTTACAGTAGTAAGCCTGGGATCTTACAGTGTCATGGTGTCAGTTAGGGTTGGATAACAAAACCCGGTTCCACTATGGACCAGTAGGAATCACACCGCATCAGAACGCAAATTTCGGTTCCTCATATCGGTTCCACTTAGTGTGTTAACTGAAATATTTTCCCCTCTGTCTCTGAAACATACATCACACTTTCTCTGTAGTTTAATGTCAGCTGCTTACTGTAAATGTAGGCTACTTTTAAAATGCCATATTTTCCCTCCAGGGCTCTGGTTAGCATACCAACTCAACATTTATTTTGTTGTTACTTGTTAATAGTGTATCTGGTATTTATTGTTTAATTATTGTAGTTCTGAGTTATGACTTAGGTTTACTTATTATGTATTTATGTACTTTATAACGTTAATATATTGTTAAATTTAAATAATTTTCAATTTTAAAAAAAAAACTGTAAAAGAACATTTTTGATGTCTTTTTTCAGTTTTTCAAGAATCAGTTTAGGAATCGGAATCGTTGTAAAATTACTGGTTCAGCAACAGAATCATAAAAATACAAACGATACCCAACCCTAGTGTCAGTAGTCAGACCAGACCTTGCCAGACAAAACATGCTCTGGTTTATTGGCATTTCTTCAAACCAATCACAATTGACTTGGCACCGGACACAATGACGGTGTCTCTGCAAAATAGCCTCAGGAAAGATCTTATTTTGGGGGAACATGTGCGGCAAAAACAAAATTTTCTCACCCAGGAAACAATCGTATGTTCCTCAGGGGTGTCTTAATCCAATCCATCATCTTTTTCCTAAAGTTAACTAGTTGTTTTGGTGACTAAACGTAAGTGTTATTACCGCATGACGAAGGACCGTCATCTGGCGGCACCTGTACCCGGCTCACAGTCACCTATTGGTGGCCAAACAACCGCAGGTAGCCGGCGTCCCGGAGCTCTGTAGCAGTAACTACCTGCTCCGATTTTATTGTTCCATGGCACTATAAACTGAATGTTACAGCAATTTACTTAGTTTGAAATACTTGTTACTTTGATTGATTGATTGATTGATATC
>NC_045738.1:22647764-22648510 GCF_008692095.1 Etheostoma spectabile | reverse complement strand
ACATGCAAGAGAAAGTGTATACAAAGAAAATAAAAATAATAATAAAAAAGAAATAATAAAACAATGTTTGAAAACATCGGAGAGAAACATAACAAACAAAGTACCCTTGCTTTCTGGTTAAATCCCTCTATTACATGTGCGAAAAGGAGTAGGAAGAAGTAAAACTTAGTACTCCTACCCCTTTAATCTTGCATTCCTTTAATTTACAAATATATTCTGTTGCTTATATATATATTATGCAAAAGAATTATAAATATTATATATATATATATATATATATTATACACATACCTACACAATACATACAAGCATACCCTCAACATATATCAAATAAATAAAATAAAACAAAAAAACACAAACAAACTTTCTACAGTGCTTCTCTAAATACTTATATATACTACTGTATATAATGGTCTATTGGTGAAGTAGTGTTGATCACTTTGAGGTGGGGACAGAATGTGTCCCCATTCAGCATTAATAATTCAGCAGAGGCAGGGATATTTAGACCAGAAAGGGGGGGGGGGGGGGGGGGGGGAATCCCACGCATGCCCCCCAAAAACCCGCACCCTGGTTAGCTCCATAGCTCACTCACCGGGGTGACCTGATATCCGCCAAAGACCCGTGTTCATCAGCAGTCAAGTGAACTGTCACTATCACTGACACATCAGCAGCCAACATCTGTATGAGTAGCTGTGTGATAAGAGGGATGATGTAAGAGCAGTGGTTCTCAAACTTTTTCAGTCATT
>NC_045738.1:22647646-22647754 GCF_008692095.1 Etheostoma spectabile | reverse complement strand
GACAAGGGGGAATTTTCAAGCCCCACCTGCCCCCATCGCCCCAACACAACGCTAATGAAATACGCAACAATCTTAAAATGTTCCAATTTATTGAAGTAACAAGTAGTA
>NC_045738.1:22647444-22647622 GCF_008692095.1 Etheostoma spectabile | reverse complement strand
AAATACAAACTATCTACATCAAATAACAGCAAGTTCAAAAATAAAGAAAATAAAAGTGGAGCTGTGTCAAAATTTGTATCAAGCTCAAAAATAGAAAAACAATAAAAGTGCCACTTTGAAATCTGTTAATAAAAGAAAAGAAGGGAAATCCATCTGGCAAGACAGGTCTATTTATCCC
>NC_045738.1:22646590-22647434 GCF_008692095.1 Etheostoma spectabile | reverse complement strand
GCTGCAATGAGCCTGTTTTGCATTGTACAATTTCTCAAAGCGGGGTTGCAGGCTTGATACTCTAAGAGCAACATACATATCGAATGGGCACTCTTGTTCTTTTCGTCTGGATTTTGAAACTTGTTTTGTTTTGAACTCGATCATGAAATTACTTGGACTTGAATGAAAGTGGTCCTGACAGCCCTTCAGCTTTCTTTCTAAGACACAAGGATTTTGTTCCTTCCTTTTCATTTGATCTCTGACACGCGCATACACAAACGTATCCTGTTTTGATGCTGCATGGCCTTGTAGCTCAATGAAACAGAGCTAGAAGGAGGGCTTCTGCTCCATTGACGAGACAGTAATTAGTACCAACTCCTAAGGGAGTGAAGACAGACTTCACACAGCTTGAAGCTCTCTCTTTCTGTCTCTGTGTCTGTCTCTCTCTTTCGTCCACCACAGCCATTAACAGCAGTTCTCACTCATTCTCCAACCTTAGTGTGCCAGCCACAAACTGATTCCTCAAAATAGTCGTTAGCACAATCTGTCATATCCAGCTAACTTTGTCTGCCTTTACTTACAGTTCTGTAAGGAAAACCTTACCTTAAAACTTAAGTAGAAAAATCTATAAAAGAAGAAGAATTGCAGTCCATTTAGTTTTGGTGAATATATTTGTAGAATAAGGGTGAGTGAGTGTGTGTTTTTTTTAGACTAAATAGACTTTGCCGAACACTTCTGTGAAGCAGAACATAATTTCTTCTGGTGTTTATTCACAGCTCAGCCTACTCTGTTTGCCTCCTACTCCGGACTGTTTGGGTTTGTTCGATATCAAAAACACACACACACACACACACACACACACACA
>NC_045738.1:22644287-22646580 GCF_008692095.1 Etheostoma spectabile | reverse complement strand
CACACACACACACACACACACACACACACACAGCATTTCCATGTAGATTTTCATTAGCCAGTTCGACACTGTGTCATGTGTGCTGCTCTGGTCCATCAGGGGATGGGCACTTGGGTGAAATGGCCAGAAAGATTCTGTTCGCTTCAGCAGTTTTGCTGGAATGATTGAAAGTGTGTGCGAGGGAGCGGAGTGCTGGGAATCTTGTATTGCTGTTTCAGGACTTTTTTCAGACTACAGAACTAGATAGCGTTTCAGCAGCCATTTTCCCTGTTTTTGTACTCAAGTTTTTACCGGAGCACCCAACTATCATCTTGATTTTTATTTTATTATGAGTCTGTGTGTCAGTGTATCTGTGGATTCTGAGGGTATACAAGTGAGTATGAGAACACATGTAAGTGGATAGACCTGCTGCTGAGTGTTAGGGCATTACCTGTTCAGATTAGTCCAGTGAACGCATTTATAAACCCAAACCCAGGATCTTGTTATCCTTTTAATAAGCTTTGAGGAGTTGTCGTCGGCAGATTTGATTTGACCTAGCTCAGACAGCCTTACCTGTTGATACTCTTTACGTAAGCAGTCTACTTTTAGCAACCTTTTGCTGCAAAAGATGGTGAGCCAGAAACGTCATCATTCTAGACTGTGATTAGCCTATCGAGTCTTTCTCCCAACTTCCCTGAAAAATTGTCTTGTACGATTACATTTCTGTGACACAGCAAAATTACTTCAACAACCTTACGATGCGAAAAAGCTTTAATTGAACTGCCCTTGAACGCAACATTTCCCACTGTGTATATTTGTTGTGCCACAATGGCATTGGCACATGTAATAGTTTTCAATCTTGCAAAGATAACATGAATGTGGTTTTATTGTCCCCCTACAGGCTGAAGCAGAAGTCCCAGTCAGTGGATATTGCCAGTCAAGGTTTCTCCCCGACTCTGGTGCCAGCCTCACCCCTAAACAAGGCTGCATCACCTGTTGCCAAGACAACGACCGCCCTCGCCGTGCAGGAATACAACACCACCAACTCCCAGCGCCGCAGCCCCCGGTGCGGAGAGCTGAAGAGAGGCTACACCATAGGTAAATGACACAGAGACGGATGGTATTTTTCTTTATCAATGCATACAATTATCCCAAACATCAATTACCCAGCTGGACAAGGAATTCAAACTTTGTTTTCAACCCGGATCCTAGTATCCTGTTTTTGTGTCCAAGTGACTGATTGGGAAACTTAAATCTTTGAAATTGGTCCAGTATAATAACCGAGATCTCTGCAGAGGCGAGACAAGCTACAATGTAGTGCAATTGTCCACCTCCAATTTACGTCCACTTAAAGTGCTTGTTTTACCACTGACAGGCTCAGATGATTATTCTAAGTGTCTGACAACATAATGGAAAGGAGGTTGACCTTTCTGTTTAACATGACACATCCCTGGAATTGCTTTCACCAAACCCACCTGCACATTTGCCAAATGGGATTGCTGGTTACAGCGTTCTCGCTCAATACCGGACCGATACCGGATTTTTGTTCATATTATTCACTTTGACACCACGCTTGAGGAAAAAGGGTCCAGGTTGAAAAAAGAAGAGGAAATGACTCATGAAAGTGGCTATATGTAACTTATATGTAACAGTTTGTGTCGATTTCAGCGGACACTTTGGACAAAAGCGGTAGTGTTTTTACCACACCTGCTGTGCGAAAACTCTTTTCTGTAATTCAATTATATTATATATCAAATCATAACAAAAGTTATCTTGACTTTACAGATGTAGGTAGGTCTAGACACTATAATTTACAAAGCCCCAACAATTCTAGTAATTCCCCCAAGAGCACGCAGTGCGACAGTGGCGGATAAAAACTCCTTTTAGAAAGAAACCTGGGCCAGACCCAGGCTCGTGGTAGGCGGTGTCTGGCGGTGCCGGTTGGGGGTGTGATGCACAGTGGCAATAATAGTCACAATAAAGATAATATATAGATAAGATAACAGTGACTACAAATGGTAGTAGTTTATGTCATAGCAGGGCGCTGCAGGGCGTTATAGAGTGTAGCGTGGCATAGCAGAGCATAGGTGAACGTAGCGGGATGAGGCAGGGTTCAGCAGGACACTGCAGGACACTGCAGGACATCGCAGGGCCTAGAAGGGTGTACCACTGCGACAGCTGCAACCAAGACCTTGTTGCCATCCTATTCCAAGGAAATATGCTGAACGAAAAGAAAACATAAAGACTCCAGGGAGTAAACTCCCCAGAAATAGGTTAGTAACAAGCATTTCTGGGACGGGATGCACACAAATGG
>NC_045738.1:22610984-22644277 GCF_008692095.1 Etheostoma spectabile | reverse complement strand
GAGGAGAGAGCAGCTCAGTGTGTCAAAGGAAGGAAGGAAAGGAAGTCCCCCGGCAGTCCAGAACTATAACAGCATAACTAAGAGAGACAGGTTAAGGAGAGGTGCCTGGTCAGGCTAGAACTCTCCCCAGCCAGATCGGGCTGTACTGCCCTGCCTCCCTCTACTTTTATGATATTATTGATTATATGGTAGATGAATCTGACTATGAAGAGAAGCAGGTGGGCTAGGCGTCCGCTGCAACTTCTCGCTCCCTAACTACAAGCCTATATGGTATATAAATATAAATATATATATATATATATATATATATATATATATATATATACACACACATACACACAAACTGTATGTATACTGTATATATGATATATTTTATATACTGTATACCGTAAATAATATAAATGTGACTGTTTTGCATACTGGCTTGATGATATATTGGAAACTGGATTATGACAAATGTAAACAAATGTAAAAACATCTAAAGAAAGGGAGGGTCGGCCCTGGGAATTAATATGAGGGAGTAGAAGGCAAGAAAGCAAAAAAAAGTAATTAGGAAAGTCAAAATATAGTTCAAAGTCGCACCATGTCCCTGATGATAAATACCTTGGACCTTGAGTGTTGACATTTGAATACGTCCTTGTCTGGCACTTATTATCACCTGCCAGGGGAGAGACCGTTGAGTGTTTGCCTATTAGTTAGCTCGCTCTGTGGTGCTGTAAGGAGAGGTGATGTGTGTGTGTGTGAGTTCCATGTTTACTGCCACTGTATCCAGGTTCATTTCCTCCGTCTAAAGATGATACATTGTTGCCTTTGGGTTTGTGTTCAGTGACGTATTACAAACGAACCAAGAGGTGTAAAGTGCTCATTCATTGGACAAGACTGTCCAGTGTCCCCTGATGTCATCCTGCATCAATAGCGCTATATGTGCCCACATGGGGAAATCAAACTCTGGCAGCACTTTTCCTCTAATGTGTCTATTTATGTACTCTAATGTCCCAAGGACCTCATGAAGAAATAACTGATGATTAGCATTATTAGATGAGACTGCAACTGGACCGAATATGTCATAAATAATAATGTCAATGTGACAAAAGAACGCCAGTGGTTCCTGTGTTTCAGTAATTCCCTTTTTTTTAACTAGGAATGCCAAACCACATGGAATAGAACACAAACACTTTTGGTTTAGCTGCTGTTACCTGTGATTTAAACAGAGGAAATCCCTGCACGTGCTGAAGTGCATACATGTTACCATGGTTACCAAATGTTCTTGCGTAATTATACTGATTGCTTATGCAGATTGCATCCTTAACACGTTTCCAATCAGCGGATGGCTTTAATGGTAGATTAACTTTTGAATTCATGCTGAAATGATGCCGATCCTGCTGATCCCGTATTTGTTTAACCCGTCCATCAACCCTGACCTCCTCCCTACAAAAACACAGACCTTTCATTAGAAACATATTCACAATGTCAAAGACAAAGGTAATCCTGAACATACAATAATACTTCTCCCTCGAAACCCACTTGAGAAAGCAGTTTTGTTGAATGTGAATGTCATTTTTAGTAAATAACACAAATAACTCAGAAATACATGTATTTTCCATGTTTGTACGGAATATGAGCTGAAATACAGAAAATGCTCGTGGCTTTAGGACACTCTAAGATCCCCAACCAAAGCCGAAAAAGTGGCCTCAGGATGGATAGTTGTTACATACAGTTTCAGGTGAGTTGATGCTGATCCACCAGCTTATTTTCCATTCGACACTCTCTCAGCTCTTATAGAGTTCTTGGTCAATTTGAATTTGACTGCATGTCCTTGAGCATACAGGCTCCGATTAGTTATGTAAATGAGCGCAGCAGCTTAAAACTTTGCAGTAGTGTCTGGGTTGCAGGAGGATCACGTCACATGAGCTCACAGCTCACCGTTTGCAGTACTGCGGGGGAAGAAGAGAGTCGAGTGTGTCAGCTGGTGTCACACTCTGCTAAGCTTTCTAAAGAGTCATCATGCATCGACTCCTCAGGCCATTGACAGAGAACGGTTTGATCTGCGGCCGTCCGCTTTAGTTCAGCAGACGATAATCAATAAGGGAAATTGTGGGATAAAAGCTCGGCAGGACAGGTTGGGGCTGTTGGTATTACAGCCTGCTCTTATCATCCATTATTCATTCAGTGGCAACTGGGGCTTCTTTGTTAAAGCACAGGGTCGGAAGTCACAGTCACTCAGCAATTAAGTGAAACGCGACTGTGACTTATTGAGCTTTTACGGCTTTTAACTACAAAGTAACAAGTTGTACAAGCGTCTACATCATGGGTTGCAGCAGTTAATCATTCGCTCTGGCTAGTGTTGGCCTAGATAAACCATATTTCCAGATAAAGGCCTGAGTTTTCCCCCGTATGACTACAGAAATACTGCATCTGTCAGTCATTTACGCCGCTGTGTCACGTACTGGGACAACGATTAGCGACTGTTCCGTCTCTCTAGTTCCTATCTAGATGGGATCCAGGAAGCAGAGCCCTGTGGCATTTTTTAGATAGTCAATCCCGGGCCGGGCTGCTCCTTCAGAGCAGCTCATGCTCATTTATTCTAATGGGATAGTAATAATGTGGCAGGCAGCTTGCTGTGCTGCCTGGCAGACTTCAGACAGTCCTGTCATTAGAGGCACACGGCAAATTCACCACCGACATTTTAATAACCCAACCAATGATCTCCCTGCCAGGACGACCCCAACCTGCCTGTGAGAAAGTGATTGGAATGGTGATGGTGTAGATGCACTAGACGTGCCACGCTTCCATCATTGCAGCGTCCTCAAACTCAAAATGAAAAGGAGCAGCATCTAAAGCTACATCTAATACTACTACTAGGGGTGTAAATCACAAGTTTTATCACAATTCAATATTATATTGATTCTTTGGACAACGATAAGATATTTGCTGATATCCTAATGCGATGCGATTTCGCTTCGATTCAGGGGCCTGCAATTGATGTGATATCATATGTCCAAGAAACACGGTTCTATTTATTGCAACTCAAAAAAAGCAACAAAATTATGATTTGACAATTTTATCGCTGAGTTCCTCCAGACTTTTAAATTAAAATCAAACTATTCTTTTTAATAATGGAGAGAGTGATCAATATGTCGATCCAGATCGATGTATCGTTACACCCCTAACTACTTCATTTTCATTTTTAAGCTGCGTTTAGTGACAATCTCCGTCTACACAAGAGTTTTCGCTTCAGTAGCAGAACTATTCTCCGTCCAAATTAACACGTCTGACCACGCATATCCCATGACCATTCACACACGGATTTATACGCTTGGACAAGCGATGAGGTGGAACTGTTACTGAAAGGTATGTAAGTCTCCAGTAAAAATCGGTAAGACTGTCAGGCGTGGCGTGTTATGCCCTTCCAAACTTTAAAGCGACACCAGAGTTTTCAGACCAAAACGGGGGGTTTTAGGGGATTGGAAACGCGTTAGTAGTGTGGAACGCGAGGCGTAAATGTAGCAAAGGATAATGGCTTTTAAACCAAAACGTAGTAGTGTAGATGTAGCCAAACGATGCTCTGATAAGTGTCAATCGTCGCTCAGGCTGATGTCAGCAGGAGGGAGGAAGAAGGAAGTGAAAAAGGGTGGAGAGAAGGAAGAGGAAAGATGAGCAGTGTCAGAGCAGGTCAGAGTGAAGTCTAGCGATAGATAGATAGATAGATAGATAGATAGATAGTTTTTTGGCAGTTGCAGATTAACTGTAACTGATCCAGTTAATTATTGAAAAGTGTTCTACTTTGGCTTCGCTATAGCTCCGTGTCTGTAATAAATAAATAATGCAATTTTTGCAATGCAATAAAATTGAATTGAATTGTCTGTCCCTCTGCTTTGGTTTCACTCACCACTGAGTCTGACATAAGGTCACTCCCACAACACTATCTGACTATCTGTCACTGTGTATTACGTCGAAAGTTTCTAATTATTAAATAATTGTTAGAAGCATTTAAGCACAGTTTGTGTTGACATTTCTGACATTCCAAAATCGTAATTCTTTCCTTGGTTATCGGTTTTATTAACTACTAATAGTCGGCATCAGCGCTGAAAAACCAATATCGGTCACTGCCTGGAAGGAGACGTTGGGGGCAAAAAACACCAAACACCGTATCGGTCGATCCTTAGTGAAGTCATTCATTCATTCAGTGTATTATACTCCGGAACAAATGCATTCTCTTGAGATGGGACACACAAAGACTATTGCCAATGGGGGGTACTTTTTCAAAGTGGCGGATGACTCTGCCTTGTATACCAGCCACAGTGGCGGGTGGATTGTAAAACATTCCTTGTAACGGATTGGACAGCTTTTGAGTGCTGTTGCTAAGTTACGTTGCTGCTAATGAATCCCCGACATTTCCGGATTTTGCTGCTTCATAATAAAAACATTCAAATACCAAAATAACGGAAGGCATTTATTGTGAAGAACTTATGGGAAATGAAACCGTTCACATCTGGGGCTTTCACCACGCATATTTCCGTCAACTCCAGACTTTTGTCAACTTTTGCTGAGGTACAGACCAAAAGGAATATTATCGGTACCCTCCCCCCCCACCCCCCCAGGAGTAGCATGTGTACAAACCCATTAAATAAATCCTACTGACTTTAGTGATCACCTGATATTCCCTCTAGTGCCACCATGAGCTTCTCATTTCAGATAATTTGAGGATATCAGGATGAGTATCTACAATGACAAATGTCTTGGATCCACTTGTCTTTCATCCATATATTTTGTATGAAGTATGCCATAATAATGCTGTTTTGGGCTTGAGAAATCTGTTCAGGAGTGACAATGTTTGGTAACCATGGTGGCTGTAGATCATCATCTCTGAAGACTTTACCTCTAAGCACAATATGATAGAAAAGAATAGAAGGCCTTTATTGTCATTATACACAAGTGCAGTACCTGTGCAACGAGATTGAAGCAAATATAAAATATAAAAATATGAAGTATAGGTAGTGCAGAAAAGAAAAGGGGGGGGGGGACCTGGTGCACAGTCCTGAGAGCATCTATATACATATACATATATAAAACTGTCAGTCTTTCAACAATGTATCCTTTGTTGGTACTGCCTTAAAACCTTGGAGCTAAAATATGTATTAATAATAAAAAAGAATGTATTGAAGCAATTCAAAATATGATTGTGCACTTTCTTTTATAAATTTGAATTTCCCCCCAAAAAAAGTGGCTGGTAAAATTGGGCATCTGCCAGCCACTGTGGCTGGTGGGAAGAAAAAGTAAATGTCCCACCCTGCTCCTGGATGCCCGCGGCGTTGCTTCTTGAGAAGACACTCGACTCCCCGCAGCTCTGTCATGTCTGACCTTTACGTCATTGTAGCGAGCCTTTAGCCTCCACTGTGGCGCTCAAAGAGCTTCCACTCGCTAATAAAAGGCCAAACAGGAGAGGAACCGAACGTCTCCGCAGCAGTGGACTCTATTAACTATAGCGTATAGAGTGTTGCTGACTACAAGGAGTGCATTTAAAAGTTAGATACTACGTGTTGTACAAGTACTCTTCTTCTCCATATTTTGTCATTTTAATTTCTTTTCATAATTCAATGCTATTACCTACCCTTTACTGTCTGTAGGCAGATTTATTTTTATTTTATTTTTTTAACCCTCATGTTGTCCTTGGGTCAAATTTGACCCCTTTTAACAATGTCTTTATCAGAAATATGGCCTTCTTTGTACCCAAATTACCGCAATAAAAGGATGCACTCCATGCAACGCTCTTTGCAAATACAATCACTTTCAAACCACTCAACATACGCTCCTCTGATCTTTACTATAAGTCAAAATAATTCATAATTTCTGCTTTATTACCTCAAATATTAGGTATAATTCTATACAAATGAGGGTTATTGACCATGGATAGTGGTAGTAAGGTGGTGGTAGTGTAATAAAAAAAAATAATGCGTTGAAAATGTCAAATGTTAAAAAAAGGGTAAAAAAAAAAAGTTCATCTTTTTGACCCGGGAGGACAAAACAAGGGTTAAGAATGTGTTTGGCCAGTTTAGGCATAGGACAGCTGAAGACATGAAGGGGGAGAGAGAGGGGGAAGGGCATGCAGCAAAGGGCCACAGGTTGGAGTCGAACCGGTGGCAGCTGCATTGAGGAGTAAACATCTATATATGGGCATGTGCACTACCAGGTGAGCTACCCAGGAGCCCCTGTCTGTAGGCTTAAAAAAATGTAAACCGTGACATTTCGTCAGACTCCATCTGAACTGAATTGCTTGATAAAATATTTTCAAAAGTAACTGTTTTGGACATACAGGGTTTGCCGACAACAGGCGCAATAAACACTACATATTTAGCTCTAGATCCGTGTGTGAGTTACAGCTACAGTGCGTAGTTTGAGGAATTCTAAGCAAAGACAACAACACTGTCAGAGCGGCCACGTGACGCCACCCCCTCCTCCATCAAGTTGCTAACATCGAAACATCATAAACGAACAAAACACGATGGACAGAGAGTGTGGAAGTAGAGTTTTTTATGTCCTCTTTGTCCCCGAAGCTGAACGCTGCTGTTGTCCTTTCTCAGCGGTGACGTAAAACGCGTGAAACTAAACCGCTTTGTAAACAAAGCCATACTGAGAAATACTTACTAATTAACTTTGCATCAACTCATTTGGCAATGGCTCGAATGTAATGGACATCCATTCATATAAAATAGTTTTGCACTATAGCTTTAACTATGGAAACTGTCTGTTCGGTAAGCACTTGCAGGCAGGAGATACGTCCCTCCTGCAAATGTCTTTGTATGGGTGCAAAGGGAGAGCCCTCACAGCATGTCGCTGCAGATAATGGCTTTTCTAAGAGGGGAGCTGCTGTACTTCTCACCTCCCTCCCCTCCCCTCCCTCCTACAATCCTATTTTTTCAGCTCTTTCTGCCATTTTGTTCTCTGAACCCTCTTCTGCTCCCTCCCCCATTCCCTCCCTCTTTCTTTCCCCCACACTACCGTGTCTCTCACTCTCTCCATCTTCACACCACCTTGTTATCCTCTAATGTATTTCCTGTGTGTCTGACCAGAGGGCACAGGCAGAAGGGTAATCTGTCTCAAGGACAGACGGACAGCACCGACACAGTGTTGCAAACTGGCACCAACCTTGGCTGCACTTTACGCTCTTGTCAGACTTATTTCCACACTCAAGAGACAGCCATAGTCCTAGCTATGCATACAAAACCCCAGGATGACCAGACAAAAGTCCTTTCAAAAGAAATACATTTCATTTAAAAAACAGGACATATGTATAAAGGATTTAGCCTGTGTTGAAGGTAAATATCCAAAACAATCTCCAAAAACATATTTTTGCAATATTCTTCCAGGATATTTGATATATACAGTTAATATAGTCTATGTCTGCACGCATATGTCTGAAAGGATTCAAGCACGGCAGACAGAAAATAGAAGCCCGGCTCTGCTGACGCGGCGTTGTATCCACAGCACCTGACCAAGGAAATGCTAATAAACAAGACAGAAGCATGTGTTGGCCTACCCTAACGCCCAAAGAGCGGCGGACCCTGGCACTGCTGCCATGTGACTGATTATTCCCCTGTTAGTTATTCATTGGATTTTCACTGCGGGGTCGACGAGGGGAGGAACCGGTGCTGGGGGAGTGATATGCTAACTCGCTGTAGCATGTATGCAGTTTCAAAAAAATGGAGCCAGTGGCCGGGAATTCAATACATCAAATTGTAACAAATGTAACTTAATGCATCAATGAGCATATCACAATAACCTGTATTAATGATATTTAAGCACTAGGAATCCAAATTGGCTACGACCACTGTTTGAATAACAAAAGCAGTATCAAAACATGTATTTTGATATTACACAAGGATTTTGAATCACACACAGAAAACAACAACAATCAGTAATTCCCTCAAAATAGTCAGTCGGTTTTAAAAGAGAAATCAGTCCAGTCAATTAGTTCAATGTTCAACTCAGTTCAGTTCCTGTGTGGTTTGTTTCAAATCACTACCCGAGCAGTGTGTGATAACGTTGGAGAACTCATGAATCTCATCTGTATGATGTATCCAAAACGGTGCAGTCCACCAGCTGGGCGGGTTGATGGCCACTGGTTACAGTCACACTCCAGAATTGCTGAGTCGCTGAATCACTGGCTCGCTGTAGAATCTCTCTCTCTCTCTCTCTCTCTCTCTCTCTCTCTCTCTCTCTCTGTAGTTCACAATAACTAAGGCTTCTTGCCACTTTTACTAGCCAATATCAATGTTGGAAATGATTTATCCCGTGTGTTAAGTGGTCCGTTTCACTATATTTATCTCACTCTGTCTTCATCTAATGATTCACTTGACGAGAGGGGGAAAAGAAAATAAAGGATCGTTGATCTTCTTTAGCTACGCAACATAGAGTGGCTCAGCCAACGTGAGGTTAGGGTTGCGCAGCGCCATCTAGGGGAATGGAGAATCACAGCAATTACAGTACTTTGGCCCTGTGCATTTCAGGTGGGCTACAGAAGGGAAATGCCAGGTTGGATGTTAAACTGCCATCTTGGTGCTTCTTCACTTGTGATACTTGTGTTTTGGAGTGTGGGGGCATAGCCGGAGTGCTTGTCCTTGACTATTTCCAGTTTCCAGCGGCAGCTGGATAGTCACAGCATGATGTCGTATGGGAAGCTAATCAGTTGACAGTTATAGCCAGCGCTGCAGGCGCTACACCGGTGTTCCTCCTTTCTTTACGTGTGTTTGATGTAATTGTCTCAGGTGACACGTCTGTTGTGTTCACAGATCCAGATTGTAGCCAGGGGTGGCAATTACACACAAGCCACTGTGAGACATCTTTCTGTTTCTTTCTATGGAAGTGGAACATGCCTGTGACTAGTTTCAAAGAAAAATGAAAAGGCTGTGTTTTACCTTAGCGCCACTTCATTCCCTAGATGATTTGGAATTTCCACTTGCTAGTCAACCTTGAGTTTGACGGCCAAAACTGTCAGACGATCTCAGTCTGATCAAGGCTGGAAGACGGTCACTATTAGTACAGCAGAGGCCTTTCATAGTGATATCAACTGTCAACCCTTTACTTGTGTTTGCATGGACTGTGATCAGATTGAGTGCTGGAGTCCATGAATCATTTGTCAATTTTTAAGGAATTTAAAAAGAACCCTGCGGCACAGTTAGACCACTGATGATAAAAAACCTACTGAGCTCCTGCAGTGGTGTCAGTGGTTTACTCAAGTGATATCCTTTCAGCGACCTTCTCGCTAATCCCACAGTTGTTTACACGCTATTAGCTCCGTTGGCTACTTTAGTTTAGCAGTTAGCTGTGGCTTCTCGCACTCTCCGGCTCACTGTTTATCTGGGCGCCGGAAAGTAGCAGCAGTCACCATACTGACAGGAAGTGCAGAAGTAAAGCTGCACAATATGAGGAAAATATGTGACCATTGTTAAAAAATCATGATAAAGAAATCACTCATGATCCGTGTTAGGCAGTGTTGTAATGTAACGAAGTACAAATACTTTGCTACTGTACTCTTCACTTATCTGTACTTTATTTTGTTATTTACAGTACATTTCTGGAAACGTTTACTTCCCTTCATTTCCCATCTTAGTTACTCGTTACTACAAAATTAAAGCAGGTTTGCCATCATTGCTTCTAAATTGCCAAGATAACCCTCCATTCCAGTTGGTTGGTTGGCAGAGTTTTGCAGTCACTCTGACCCCCAAATTCCACAGGATGCAGAACGGCTGCAGATCGGCTCCGCTGCGTGTCCGGATCTGTTGCGGGACGTCTGCAACCATGACTGACAGCTGAAGTCACAAAGACCCACGAGATCTCACACATTCACGTAGAATAGAACCACAAAACCACCAACAGCTTGTTCCCATCCAGAGGAGTAGAGGGGGAACAACTCTGTGCTGTGTTTTCAAGGTGTAGTGCAGGGAGATATGATCCGCCGTGAGCACGCTCTATTTTATTTTGAAAAATAACCGGATGTTTTTATTTGTTTCTGTGTTCGACTTCCTGTCCCAACACTGTCTGTCGTGTGCTGAATGGCTGCTGAGCTCTCCGGCGTCCAGCAAAAATAGAAGCTCTGTGTATCTGCTGCGGAGGGCCGGGGATAAATGGAGCTGGCACGTAGCGTTCCACGGTCTGTGGAAGTACACACATTGACTTTAATGGAAATCAAATTACTCCAACGCCGTTCCGGAGCGGCTCCGCAGCCATTCCGCATCTTGTGGAATCTGGGGGTGAGCTTTCTCATTCAGGCTTCGTGTTTCTGCTTTGTCACGTGCCACTGAAAAAAATAGAGTGGTGCGTGCCCTCTGGAGGCGCACTCAAAATCCTGGCGCACCAGCGAGATCTACGGCAGTTTGACGTCACATTGGCTTGCGCGCTTGGATGCGCTGACTGTAGAACAGCCATGATAATGTCATGGAAGCATATAGTGCAGTCTCTGCCGCCATGGTAACAGACGATGACCAACCTGACCACCCTGGTGATGAAGATGACATTACACCCCTTTGGCCATAAAGTTATTGGCCATTTGGTCATAAATTTATAAACCTTTTTTTTTTTTTTTTTTTACTTTCACTTCTACTACTTAAGTACATTTAATAACAGAAAATTACTTTTGATACTTAATTACAGTAATTTTCAGATACTTCAAGACTTTTACTCAAGTAATATTCTAAAAGGAGACTTTAACTTCTACCAAAGTAATTTTCTGGTAAGATACTAGTACTTTTACTCAAGTATTGTTTTCAAGTACTTAGAACTTAGAAGACCACGGTTAGGGTTGTTACCGAAAAAAAATCAAATGGATTACACTTTACTAGTTACTTTTTTTTTAAAGTAATGCCTTAATTTGCTTAAAGGTGCAGTAAGCCATGCTGCACAAAGATTGTTAATATTTGAACTCAATAGGACAGCCCCCCAGATTTACAGACAGCTAACTACTGGCTGGTCGGCATATACACAAAAGCGTATGTTAGATTATTATTGCGTACCATACCTCTAATTACTCACTGCTGTCCTCTCTTAATTAACTGTACGTTTCGGAAAGACGGCAATTCCATTGTCGAAAACTGGCAACATTTCCTCCACTAAGTATGCTGCAACAAGCCTATTTATCTGTGCTGTGTTTAGTTGCTGTTGAAAATCAAGGCTTGGCTGGTGTCATCAGCGTCTCTCAGGATCCGTGGGTAGTGATGGTCGAATGAAGCTTCATGAACCAGTGTCTTTATTTTCTGAGCCCACTAGATGGCGCTCTCTGTTCCAGAATTGGTTGAGAACATAGTGAATTAGAATGCCTTAGGCCTTTTTCTTAAAACCAAGAGCGCCATCTAGTGGGCTCAGAAAATAAAGACACTGGTTCATGAAGCTTCGTTTGGCCATCACTATCCGTGGGTCTGTAGCAACTAGCTGAAGTTGATGGCGGTGGAGAGGCGTTTGTGGCACGGGCACAATTTACACTTTCCAATCACGTTTTTTTTTGTCATTTCACGCAACAAGTAATAGGCGTACCTCCACCCCTCAGAAGACGTCTTGAGCCGTGGCTCTGCCATTTTTGTTTCATCTACTCGGGCGAGTATTACTCACACACGCACAAAAAGGGACGTTTGATTTGTTTTTCTCACCTTCCATCATGCAGATAGTTAAAGAACCAGTAACCCTACTAACAAGTGTATGAGTGAGAAGGAGGGAGGGATGGAGTGAACAGGGGACATAGAATATCTGAGTGAAAGAGGAAGGGGGGCGGGGGTATTCGTCACGCCCTGACAGCAGCACCCACAGCCATGCCACGGTGCCTTTGCCAGCAGAGCTGCTTGTGTGCGCTAAGATAAGCCCGAGCCTTTCCTTGGCGGTACAGGCTGGTCACGTAGCACCCGAAGGCAGCTTAGCCCCGCCACAAATCCAATAGAAGGTCTCTTCCTCACCCGTTCTTAGTTTTGCTTCCTCCATCACAGTCCTTTGCTGCCTCTTCTCACTCTCTGTCTTCCCGTCTTCCTCATGTTCTCTGGCTTTTCCCTTCCACTGTGTCTCCATCACTGTTTGACACTGCAAATTTATTTCAGAGATCAGTATTTGTCCTACCTAGCAACCAATGAGTGAACAGCAGCGTGCAGGAGGTGGAGACCGGTTGGTGCTTGCTGTACAGCGCAACCAACAAGACCTCCAACTCATAAAATGAGCGCCCCTAGCAGTGGCAGAAATAAGACCTACAGGTGGAGAGTTTTCCATCTATGTCTAAACCACAGAGTGTAAAAGTCATGGTTTTAACCCTCTGAGGATGAAAGACCAACTGAACAGAACACTCCTACTTAAAAAGCGATATTACAAAATTTCATTTCAGACTTTATTTTTACTGTTTTAATTATAAATTACATATTGTTGTGAACCTAAGACTTTGGTAAACTCATTTCAAGCACCGAAATAAATTGCACAACACATCATACAGTACAACATACTGTAAGTTAAATGTCACATATTATGCTTTTCCATGTTTTCTGTTATATATCGACAATGTTATATTGTGTTATATTGATTTTCAGGTTAAATGTGGCCAAAACAAATAACAAGGCAATCGTATTTTAGACAAATCCCTGTGAGATAAAACGTTTTTCCAACTCTTCTGAACACACCGGTTTCTAAGTCTTCTAAACAAACAGGTGCTGCAGCCATGAGCAGTATGAAAAAAATAAGTGTTTTTTTTAACATTATGCAAAATGCAAGTATAATCCTGAAAATGTATACTAGTTTCCCTTTAACGAATCCGGGTATTTTGCCAACCGGGAACCAGATCCAAATTGGAACTGGGTATTGAACCCCATCCTTTATACGGAGTTGTTCTTTTTCTGTTAATTTTTTCCGTAAAGTTTAGAGTGGCAGGAAATACAGATGGGTAACGTGACAAGATTTAAGTCATTTGTGGTTAAGTGTTGACCCCAAATAGACTTCCGGGCCAAGTAGATGTGCCCATTTTTCAATTACGCCTTTTGCAATCATATCAAAATTCAGTCTAATCAAACGATAATAGAATATAGTCCAAGTCTGTTACTTTCCCTTGTTTTTCTTTTCCCAACCACAACCGTCTCAATGTTGTAGCGGGTCCCGCATGTGGCTGTTCATCCCGTTGTTGCCCTTTGTTGGGTCCCCCAGAGCAGCCCAGTGTCATGGCAGTTGTCGCCGGCGTGTGACATTTCATTTGCCCGTTGTTGCGTCCCCCAGAGACAGTGGATCGTGTCCCGGCGGCCGTTGTTGTTCCCCAGAACAGGCTGCTGCGGCCCAGTCTCATGGCCGTTTGGGAAATGATCACGTTCCCATTTTGTGGTGACCTCCACGAAATAAACGAGAAAATTGTGTGCCTGTTGTCGAATCAATAGATCAAAATATTGTGACCATTTCACAAACTGCCGTGCGACCGGGTTGGTATACAACATGAGTCACAGGTGTGTCTCCACAGTAGGTGTCAGCTTACATAGGAACTATCCTAACTATTAATATCAGGCCCCTCATGACACTGAGCCCAACACCCAAATGGCCATTAATATGCAAAGACACGTGAAAAAAGCCTTCAATGTCTAACATGCAATGTTTAACACCTATTTACACCCATGCTACTACTTTTTTATATATTTTTATTTCATATACATTAAAGTGCTTTGTTTACACCAATGTAAAATAATGGAGCAGATCATCATACCAGCATGTGTCTAAATGATTGCTTGACACTGTCTTGAAATGACAATTTAATGCAAGTAAAACATGGTTTGCTGCAACTCCAAGTGCTCACAATAATACAAGCACATGGGCTTTGTACGCACACACTCAGTTTTCTCCAAACACGCTGGCGGTTAAGGCAGATTGGGTAATATTGTATGAGCACCTTCACAGTTAATCCGGGGAAAGTGGTGCTGCCCGCAGGGCTCCATAGTTTACGCTGCGCGTTGATAAGAAAAAGCTGTCAACAACGGGCCTCCAGGGCTGCATTCACACTAAATATAGCACCAGAGGCAGCCAAATCTCACTGTTCCTGCCAACTTTAATTGGGATATCTGATACATCAGGATTTTCTCTGGCTTTAAACAAACGGCTGTGATTTGTTTCATTTAGTTGCTGTCTTGTGTGGCGCATGCCATGTGTACAACACTGCAGGTCTGATCTGTTGGAGTTGCATCCAAGTGTGCGTCAGACAAACAGGAGTGACGTAATTGTAGGTAGGGCTGAAACGATTCCCTGAGTACCTCAAATTATTTGATTACTAAAAATCCTTTGCCTCGAGGATTTCTAGTAATTGAATTTTTCATGCTCTGTTTAATCAATGTAACCTCTAAATAAGGGTGTCATGATTTGCAATTTTAAATTGAAATCGACCGAAATTACCAAAATTGGAATTGTCGATGCTGCCGTGCCCCCATGTCACGTCCGGTCGGCTGCGGAAAAAAACACATGTGTAGCTTGCATAGATGTATTAAGAGAACTTGATTCTACCACCACTCCAGTGGAGGCGCAAGTGAGCTAAAAAAAACAAAAAAAACAGGAGCGAGTCAGTTAATTCTCCCAGTTCGGTGACACGACTCGGGTTAATTAACCAGCTCTTTGGTCAGAGGGAGATGCAGAAGACCAACTGACAGAACTCTAAGATGCTAGATAGTGTCTGTTAACTCACAGGGCTCTAGGGTGCTAGTTAGTGTCTGTTAGCTAACAGGGCTATGTGACTATAAAATTTCTTTTGGTTCAAATCAACAAATAATCGTGATAATTAGATTAGATTAGATTAGATTCAACTTTATTGTCATTACACATGTACAGGTACAAGCAAAGAAATGCAGTTTGGTCTAACCAGAAGTGGCAATAGCAGTAAGTGCAGGATATACATGGTTCCGTAAGTGCCAGACATGGTATGTAATGAATAAATATAGAAAAGAATACTATTATAAAACAGAGTTTACAGATGGGTTTGTCCTATGAATACAAAATATAGATAACAGGGATTGTGAGCAAGATTTACAGCTAGGAATTTGGTGGATTTACATATTGCAAATTTTTTACAGATATGTGCAAACAGCATAATATACTAATGAAATAAGGTAAAGTTTGGGCAGAAACTATCCGAATTAAAGGTGCGGTGGAAAGTAATTGCATATTACAGTTAAAGTACGGTTAGTGCGGATGTAAATGTAAACAAATTGGTACTGTATATAAAAACAGTCAGCAGTGCAAATGAAATGTAGTAGTGCAAAAAGGTAAGTAGTGCAAAGATGCAGATGTAAACAGTCGTTACTATAGTAACAGTCAGCAGTGCAGAGAACATTATAATATTGCAGATAACAAAATGGAGGCAGGTGTGAGGAGGGAGAGGAAGTCTGTCAATATGAGGGGAGTGGGATCAATGAGGATTAGAGTTCATAAAGAGACAGCTCTGGGGAAAAAAAAAATGTTCTTTAGTCTGCTGGTCTGGTCCGGAGGACCCTGAAACGCCTGCCGGTGGGCAGGAGAGAAAACAGTCTGTGGGTGGGTGAGAGGAGTCCTTCAGGATGCTGCGAGCCGATGCAGACAGCGTTTCCTCTGGATGTGCTCGATGGCGGAGTGGAGTCCGGTGATGCGCTGGGCGGTTTTCACACCGCTGCAGTGCCTTGCGCTCTGCAACAGAACAGCTCCCTGCACAGTTGTCAGGATGCTTTCTATGCACAGCGATAGAAGAGTCACCAGGATAGTTGAGGAAAGCTGATTTTCCTCAGTGTCCTCAGGAAGAAGAGGCGCTGGTGAGCCTTCTTGACCAGGCAGGAGGTGTTGGTTGACCAGGACATGTCCGCCGAGATGTGGGATCCCCAGAAACTTGAAAACTGGAGACACGCTCAACAGCCATTCCATCGAGTGGATGGTGTCGTGCGTGCCTCTTGGCTCCTTTCTGAAGTCACACGATGAGCTCCTTGGTTTTGGTGGTGTTGAGGAGCTGGTTATTTTCAGTGCACCATTGGCCAGGTGCTGGATATCTTCCTGTAGGCAGTCTCATGTTGTTGCTGATGAGACCAATCACCGTAGTGTCGTCCGCAAACTTGAGGTGGAATAGATTCGTACGCAGGCTTGCAGTCGGAGGTGAAGAGGGAGTAGAGAAACGGGCTCAGCACACAGCCCTGTGGTACACCAGTGTTGAGTGTGATGGACGTGGAGCAGTTGGAGCTGATCGAACATTCTGGGGTCTGTTGGTAAGAAAGTCCAAAATCCAATTGCACGTGGAGGTGTTGATGCCCAGGTCTCAAGTTTGACTATTTACTTAGCCGGGATGACAGTGTGAATGCTGAGCTGAAGTCAACAAACAGTATTCGTGCTAAGTGTCTATTGTCCAGTGTGTGAGACAGAGGTGCAGTGCATGGAAAACGCATCCTCTGTGCTCCTATTGCTACGGTAGGCGAACTGGTGTGAGTCCATGTTGATGGTAGCGAGTCCTTTAGGTGTGCCAGGAACCCGCTCAAAGCCATCTTCACGATGGTGTGAGTGCTACAGGGCGGGAGTCGTTAAGGCCCTTCGGGCTGGAGTGTTTTTGTTAGTGATGGCAAACGAAGCTTCATGAACCAGTCTTATTTTCTGAGCCCACTAGATGGCGCTCTCTGTCCACAATTGGTTGAGAACACAGTGAATGCAATGCCTTAGGTCTTTCTCTTAAAATCAAGAGCGCCGTCTAGGGGGCTCAGAAAATAAAGACACTGGTTCATGAAGCTTCTTTGGCCATCATAGTGTTTTTGGCACTGGCACATGGAAGTGCATTTAAAGCATGTTGGGACAGCAGCTTGGGCAAAGAGACAGGTTGAAGATGTCTGTAAAAACTCCAGCGAGCTGCTCCGCAAATGCCCTGAGTACGGTCCAGGGATGTTATCCGGTCCAGCAGCCTTGTGGTGTGATCCTGCTCAGGTGCCTTGCAGACATCTGGGAGGAGAGTGTGATGGGGGGTGGTCAGCTGAGGGTTTGAGCTTGGTGGCAGTTTCTCTGTTGTCTCTTTCAAAGCGAGCTAAAAGTCATTAAGCCGTTCAGGAAGTTGAATCAGTGGCTAAGGGGTGGAGTGAGTGGGTTATAGTCATGATGGCCTGAATGCCCTGCCACAGGGGTCGAGGATCAGCGTTGGAGAAGTGTGCCCTCTATCTTCAGCTTGTAGCAGTGCTTGGCCTTTTGATGCCCCTTTTCAGATTTGCCCTGGATGTGCTATAGGCCTGTGCGTCTCCTGATCTGAAGGCAGTATTGCGTGTCTTCAATAGGAGTCGCATTTCGTTCATCCATGGCTTCTGATTTGGGTGTGGTGGATCTGCTTCGGGGTGTAACGATGTTATGGTGGTGTTAATATAATCCAGTACAGAGGAGGTGTAGCAGTCAATGTCCGTGTGGAGCCACTGGTGGCTTGAGTAGCAAACGTACTCCAGTCTGTGTGTAGAAACTTTTCCTGAAGTGAGATCTGCTCCTGCAGGCCACACCTGGATGCTTCACTGATGGCTTCACCGGTTGATGAGAGGTGCATATTGGGGGGGGAACAAAGAAAGGTGATCTGACTGTCCCAGGTGGGGAGGGGTGTCGCGACGTAGGCTCCAGCCATGTTTGTGTAAACATGGTCTAAAGTTTTGTTTCCTCTGGTGTGACAAGAAACATGCTGGTGAAATTTTGGTAGCACTGACTTCAAGTTTGAATGATTAAAATCACGCGACAATAAACGCAGCTTCCGGGTGAACGGTCTGTTGTTTACTAATGGCTGCGTGAAGTCTTTCATAGCAAACTTGGCGTCAGCGTCGGGGGAATATAGGCTGCAGTGATAATCGTACAAGTGAACTCCCGTGGTAGTAGAACGGTCTACATTTAACCAGAGAAACTCAAGGTTAGCTGAACAATGTCTCCCAACAATAGCAGAGTTTGTGCCCAGCTTTGTTAATGTAAAGCACAGACACCACTCTGGTCTTGCCGGAGCATCTAGTGTTCTATCCGCCCGAATGTGTGAAGTCCGCTAGCTCGAAAGCATTGTCCGGTATTCCGCTGTTTAACCATGTTTCCGTGAAGATTATGACTATGATTATGATTAATCATGATCTCCATATTGATCAAAATAATTGTGATTATCATTTTGGCCATAATCGTGCAGCCCTAGCTGACTTTATTTTTTAAAAAGTCACACACTAAAGTTTTTAGATGGACGGAGGTTAATCCTGCTACTGGAGGTTAAACTCTTGTGTGGACGGAGATCGCTTTTGTCTTAAAACATGTCCTTAAAATTTAAAGTAATGTAGATGCAGCCTCAGCTAACCTTAATATCTGCACTGAAATAATAGAGAGGTGCACGGGCGTGCACTTGCATACACACACTCCACGGCCACCCGGGAGGGCTCAGAAACCGTTTCCACAAAGGTTAATAGAACGCTTTGGTCATCCCCAGATAGCAATGGAGCAGAGTTGACACTAACTTGGTTACAGGCAGAGAATGTCACCTCTGTTTTTTCCAGGTTCTGACTTTTAACTCTGCGCTTATTATTCTATAGCTGCACGCAGGTTCTTATCCAGATCAGACTAGCTGCTCCTCTGAATGAATCACTGCTCTGTGGTGCTGTCCAGACCTTCTTTTTTCTCTTTTTTTACAATAGGCTATAAAACGCGATAAAAATAAAAACAGACTCTAAAGCTATTATTTTGTTGGCTTTTTTACCTGAGATGGTAGATCTGTATTACAAAGCCTGAAAGAGGCTTGCTGATTGATTTATGCTGGCCTTGTTTTCATTTGTCCCCCCGGAGAGAATGAAAAAGCACATGCTACTCCCCGTCTGCATCAATCTCCCACTAACCAGGTTACATCCAGAGGGAAGATTAAGGTGAACATCCTTTTCAGACCCCGAAATCTTCAGAAAATGTTTGTATCGTAACTCACTGTCTTTTTTTCAATGCCTTCCTGCCTTTAATGGACAGGACAGCTAGGTTAAAGAGGGGGAAGACATGCAGGAAATTCTCACTCAAACCCCGGAAATGTGCGCCTGCCCTACCAAGCGAGCCAACCCGGCAAGAAGGAGTTGCAGATCTTTCTATTTACAATTTTGAGAAAAATATGGCAAGGAATACACTAGGACATGACAGCAGAGGTCAAGAGTTGTGTTTGCTGCACAAGGCATATATTGACATCCCAATTATTAAACATGATTACTCATTGGCTTTTGGAAAAGATGTTACATTTATTGAAGTAAAAAAACAAATCGTTAAAAAAATTGTTAAACAAATCAAAAGTGAAAACAACGTTTACATTTTATGAATTCCTCTTCAGAACACAAGAAAAATAAGAGGTGTGTGCAAAATATTTGTTTTTATTGTCGATTCTATCGTTTTTATGATCGCTAGGAGCCCAAACTGTAATCGTGATTAAAATTTCATTAATTACATAGCCTTAACACACGCAAACACACACACACACCTACATACACACACACCTGGGATAACAGAATCATCTATCCTCCGGCTGTCTCAATGTCATAAGGAACAGTATGATGTCAGCTTTGGCACAAATCTCATTTAGGTATTTCTCAGACATTAGTATTTTCTTTTTTTTTATGTCCACAGAGACGGCGCATGTAATCAATTCTGTGCTTTTAAGCTGCGTCTGTGTCCTCTGTGTTTTCAAAAAGGGAATAATACTAGATGGACTTCAAGGGAAGCTTTACATTCACCTGTTTCAAGGATAGTAAGTGCAGATTTTCATCCCCAGCACAACATGCTGTCATATGTAAGAGTCAACACTGTGTAGATCTAAATCGCCCCATTGAATCCCAGCTCGGCCATCAGCGAGGCCACGGAGATTTGTAGCTACCAACGCTGCTGTTCTACTTTAGACAGCAACAAAAAAAACAATGAGTAATTCCGTAGTGCAAGAAAGCAATGTAAAGAAAAAAAAGCTTCTCTGCTGAATTTACTTCTAAAAGATCTGTGGCTCGGATTTATTGGCCTGCCGGTGTAATTACGTTGACCGGGAGTCTCTCGTGGCAACCTTCTCGTTCGGCTCAATTTATAAATGCCACAGAGCTAGTAATCCCACTGTTTCCCCACTTAGTTTGGAAAGGGCTCCAGCCATCCAGCCTAGGATTGATTACATATAGCTCAAATGAAGAGTAAGCAGTTTTCTGCTGTTGGATGCCAGCACCGATCCCTGCTATTGATTCATTTATTCAGCATAGGGAGAATAAGATATGTCACGTCTCAAAACTGTATATATTTTTTCCCTTATACTTATGAATTTATGGGCCCCGATTATACAAAAACAACTCTATTTCTGCCTGTAGCAAATGCACATGTGTTGGGCTTGAGCTAAAAACAGAAGAAACCCCTTTAATGTGATGTCAGCCAGTGAAAAGCAGTATTTTATCTCAGAAGTGAGTAATTTAGTCAATGCCTCTAAGGAGCAGATATATCATTACACAGTTAGGGATGGCATTTACAGATCTGTTAATTGAATTTATAGAAGCATAGCGTGTCAGTGGAAACTGCCTCGTTGCAGAAATATAGATTTGAAATGCAGGTGCAAGTGTTGTAAGTGGTGTTAATGTGAGAGGAGACATGTTATAGTTATCTGTATTTTCTGTCACATCTATAATGTTAAAATGTTGGATTGTCATGTTAAACACGGCCTAAACTTCAAGTAATTAGGTAAATAAATGTAAAGGTCCCATGACATGGTGCTCTTTGGATGCTTTTGTATAGACATTAGTGGTCTCCTAATACTGTATCTGAAGTCTCTTTCCCAAAATTCCGCCTTGGTGAGGGGTGGGATGATCTGGAATCTTGTCCTTATGATGTCATAAGGGGCAAGGTTACCTCCCCTTTCTCTGCTTTGCCCGCCCGAGCATTTTGCCGCCCCCATGAGAGAGAGCCATCATGGCTTTCAACAGCAAAGTGGCAGTTGGTCAAGCCGCACCCCCAGCCTCCACCTTGCCCCCCCCCCCCCCCCCCCCCCCCCCCCCTCTCCTCCCCAAAAGCCACAGACTCAGAATGGCACACCCTAAGGAAAGCCATTGTGGACTGGCTCTAGTGGCTGGAATTCTGCACCAAGGCTGAATTTTGGGAAGAGACTTCAGATCCAATATTAGGGACCACTAAGGTCTATTAAAAAGGACTTCAGATCCATATTAGGGACCCAAGGTCTATATAAAGAGACTCTGAGAGTATTAGGCCACTAAGGTCTATATAAGAGACTTCAGATACAGTATTAGGGGACCACTAAGTCTATATAAAGAGACCTCAGATACAGTATTAGGGGACCACTAGGTCTATATAAAGAGACCTCAGATACAGTATTAGGGGACCACTAAGGTCTATATAAAGAAGACTTCAGATACAGTATTAGGGACCACTAAGGTCTTATAAAAGACCTTCAGGTACAGTATTAGGAGACCACTAATGCTATATAGAAGAGGACTTCAGTACAAGTATGGGGACACTAAGGTCTATATAAAAGAGACTTCAGGTACAGTATTAGGGGACCACTAAGGTCTATTTAACAGCATCCAAACAGCACCATGTTATGGGACCTTTAAGAAATTCGTATGGTGAACTTTGAAGTGTGAATTGTATTGAATCGCGAGTTGAGTGTATCGTTGCATCCCTAATCAGATAATATGTTATTATTCAAAAAAAAATTATTTACTTAAAAATTGAGTCTGAGTGCTTTAGGGTTTCATATTTGTAGCATCCTATGTCCCTTTACCTAATCAGTGGGTATGATGACAAAATGTGGGGAAATGGGATCCAGGCAAACATGGCTGGAGATGAGCATCTAACGGGCCATAAATATGACTCATCCACATCCACCTTGACCCCTCTTCTCTCCCTCCTCAACCCCCGCTAGCTCTCATTAGTATGTGGAGGACTTTGCATTGTACATGCTCCGGGGCCATGTTTGCTATGCACTGGTTTATCCAAGAGGAAGAATGGCTGGAGGACAGGATTTAGCCAGCCCCGTGCAGTATGCTGTCTCCTCCACACGGGTCGTTGCTCTGGACATTGTGCCGGAGAACTGTCACAAAGAAGTGCAGTAGCAAAAGCTCCATACTTCAGGTTTGAATGGCTCCTCATTTTATCCACTCTGGCTGCACAAAGTATTACCGGAAAACATGCAAGTCTTAAAAGGACAAACTTATTGGAAACAGGCTTTAAAAATGTCTCTTGTCATTGGAAAATTCAATTTTGTGCAGTTAAATACCAGTGGGTTCTTTAGAATAAGTGTGTGTTCTTTTAGTTTTTTTTGGTTATTGCCTCATCTAAAATCCGTTTATGCTTTCCACTCTGAAGCACTTAGTAATTTTTTCTTATACAGCATTTTTGTGGCGACCCAAAACATCATTGAGTTAAGGATGACAACATATTAATCATGTGGGTGGTGTGTAGAGGATGCTGGGTTATGTAATGGCTGTCGGCCAGGCAGCTTCAATGTGAAGCCTCAGGTTTGATATCCGTCTTCTGGTCAGAGAGTACAGGCTGCGCGGTGTTAATCCGCCACCATGACAGGAATGAATAGGCTGTCTGTCAAAGCATATAAACATTCATGTACCGAGGACAGTATATACTAATGCTGTACATCTGTACGGCACACCTGCATGCTGTAAGGCAGAGAAGAAGTATATTGGCAATCTATGTTTTGATTGTTTTTTAATAATTTGTGTCAGAATGTAATCACATTGCAAATTGTTACTCATCCCGATCTAACATTTGATTGTCATACTGTAACTGCCTGTGAAACATATTATTATCTACATTAACAATACAGCAGCCGGTCTTCAGAGTCTGCTAAGTTGCAATGTGAGTTAAGCGCTAGTCTCAGTTTCTTTGTCTAAGGAAAAACCTGATTTTTCACCTAAAAAGAAGATCAGCATTTTTGGAAATCTGCATATTTGCTTTCGTTTTGAGCGTAAGGTGAGAAGAAGGATATCATTCTAGGGCTGCACGATATGAGGAAAGTATGTAATTGCAATTATTTTGACTGACATTGCGATTGCAGTATATTGACAATGTTGAAGTGAATGATCACGTTTGTATCATTATTCTAATTTTCTATGACTCTGATTACCCCCTTGGCGTCTTGGAGCCCTGTTTTAGAGAGTTGATGTATGTGGTGTAGATTTAGAGGGGCTGTTGTATTTTTGGACATTGTAGAAAGCCGGTTGGCCAGCTGGCTGTTTCTTCCTGCTTGTACAGCAGTCTTTATGCTAGGCTAACCACGTCCTCTAGTCTAACATACAGACATGAGAGTAAACGTATTCCCCAAAATGTTCCTTTTCCTTCAAATCATCCCAACTGCCCCAAGTGTGTTCCTACTTTCTCTTTTTCTCTTTTGCTTGTGGCCTGCGTTTGCTTTCTGGCTTTCTGTCTCTCTGCCTGTCCTTAAAGGAATTTTATGGACTCCAGCTCTGTATACGTTATTAAATAAAAAAAACAGCAATTTTTGAAAAGTGTTCGAGTTATTGTGTCAAAGTAAAGGTACAATTGTATCAAGGTCAGTAGAGAAAACCCTACACTCAGCTCTTGCTCAGCATCATCCTAGCCATCCTTTGAGTAATAAAAGACTGTAGTGATGCTTATTCCGTAACACTGGAAGTAAGACAATCAGCTCTTTCTCAGCACCACATAATCAGATTAATTAATGTTCTGGTCATATATGATGGTATTATTACATTGTTTTTTTAAGACTGAAACAAAAGGAGCCGTAGATTTACTGTGTGATGGAAAGAAACATTTTCGGCCACAATGTAACCATGTTTATTAAAGGTCCCACGACATGGAGCTCTTTGGATGTTTTTATATAGACCTTAGAAGCTCCCTTATACTGTATCTGAAGTCTCTTTTATATGGACCTTAGTGGTCCCCTAATACGTATCTGAAGTCTTTATATAGACCTTAGTGGTCCCTAATACTGTATCTGAAGTCTCTTTATATAGACCTTAGTGGTCCCCTAAACGTATCTGAGTCTTTTATATAGACCTTAGTGGTCCCCTATACTGTATCTGAAGTCTCTTTTATTAGACCTTAGTGGTCCCTAATACGTATCTGAAGTCTCTTTAATAGACCTTAGTGGTCCCCTAATACTGTATCTGAAGTCTCTTTTAAGACCTTAGTGGGCCCTAATACTGTATCTGAAGTCCTTTATATAGACCTTAGGGGGCCCCTAATACTGTATTCGAGTCTCTTTTATATAGACTTGGGTCCCTATACTGTATCTGAGTCTCTTTTATATAGATCTTAGTGGTCCCCTAATACTGTATCTGAAGTCTCTTTTCAAGATTTCTTACACAGTTAATTACGTCTTCATCGGCTCCTACTGTTATTCGTTCATCTCTCTCCTATGGTCTCCAAAAGGTTGCATCCATTTAAGTACACTAACGTCTCGCGCCTGGAATGATGCAATATGTCCCCGGCTCGTAATTTAACCAACAAATTATTCATCTAGTGCTTCTCCTGGGGGGCAGAGATTCATTATCCAATTTAGCAGAGTTGTGGAACGGGCTATGTAAGGTGATAAATGGAGAGTGTCCTGGGAGAGGACAGTTTTACAGCAGATTGAGAGCATGCAGAACCTCCTACCATCTTTGTCGGATTTAAGATGTCCACTTGGCTCTAATATCCTCCCATGCTGTAGTACATTCCTGTATCTGTTCGCAGTCTGATTCCACGCCTGTCGAGGTGAAGAGGTTTAGGAGCAATCTATGCTTTTTCTGTTGTAGCCAAGTGATTCATGAGAGGCTTTTTGTTTAGGGTAATGATGAAATATATGACTCTGTCTGTGTTTAAAAGAAATCAATTAACTCCCTTTTGAAAGGGTTCAGCGCCGATAATAAAGTGGACACTGACATGACGGAGCATTTGTTTTGTTTGCTTGCCTGACAATGCCTCAGTCTCACAGCCTCTCGTTCTGTATCCCTGTCAGGTTTATTGGGGACTCAACCTTCAATGCAAGGCTGGGCTTTATTATTTTAATAAATTGCCCTGTATGAGGAGAGCACCGGTGCATGTCTGATGCATGGCCCATCATCTTCCCTTTCTCCCCCTCCCCTCTCTTTCTTATCCATTGCCTTTGTGTTTTGTCCTCCCGCCGTCCCTCACTCTCTATTCCTCTCTACCTGACATCACCAGCACATATGCTAGGCCAGCATATTCAATGTTCTTTAATCCAAGGACCCCCTTAACTGCATAATAAACTTGGCCTACAATAATTGTAGGGCGGTCCAAAGCCTTGATGCATTCCTTTTTAGTGCATAGAGTACCAAGCTATTAAAATGTGTTCAAGTTGCAGTCACTCTGAGGACCCCGGTGCCCCTGTTGAGATGCATTCATGAAGAAAAAAAAGAGGAAAAGATTGAGGGAGGGAGCCCTCAGCTCAGCAGACAGATGTGTTGTTCCTGCTGAGCCAGTGGTGATCAGTTGTCGGGGGCCACCCAGCCTCTGGGCACGGCCTCAGACAGCGCAGACACCCACAGAGGATAGATGAGCGTGAGCGGGGGCAGTGGAAGTGGCGGTGAAAGATAGCCCGCTCTGAAGCCACTGGTCATCGATCAGAGCTGGCCACCCTGTAGAGCTGTCCTGAGAGAGAAGGCCGGCCAATAACAGCGGGTGGAATTGTCAGGGGTGGCAGGTCAGTGTCACACTGGATGGGACAACAACACCTCCACCGTCCCCTCCTCGGTTTTCTGCCTCTTGCAGAGTCTTAACATGATGATGGAATGCACAGGATTATTTTTACACCCTGACACCCTGACACCATGTACCTGAGCGTGGAGACCTTTTTATCCAGCAATCTCATGTGGTCTTTATTCTATATTCACTTCATTAGAGTGGCAAAGATGAATCACTGATTTGTCAATTAATAAATCTGCAACGGTTTTGATAATTGACAATATATTGGGATCATGTTAAGAAATTGTTTTTGTTTTTTTAAACTTTCAAAAAAATGTACAATCGTTTGGTAGTGGGGTTTATGGATGATTTATTTGGCTCTTTTGGTCACAAATTGGACTCAAAGTAAGAAACACTCTTGGCCCATGCAGGGTTTCCTGAATTAGAGGAGAAACCCCAGATGCGTAAAAGAGCACAATTGAATGTGACAAGCAGCTAATCTTCTAAAATTAAGACGGTGTCTCTAATGTGATTGTTTTTCGCTAAGGTCCTATACTTTTCTCATGGCAGAATAACGTTGTGATAGATGGGTCAGTACTGGAGTATTTCTTTTGGAAGGCCGCCTTGGAAGTGATTGGTCTCTCATTTTCTACTGGCCAAGGCTCATTGGTGGTCTGGGTAACTGGATGTCTCTATGATGATCCATTTAAAGCTCTAGCTATAAAGCTAAACTATTTTATGTTAATGAACGTCCGTTACATACAAGCCATTTGCAAAATGAGTTGATACAAAGCCAATTAAGCCTATCAGCTCTACACAACTCTCTCTGTATGTCTCAGTATGTGCATGTTTACAAAATGGTGTCACCCGGTGAATTTCGCACGCAGCAGCTCCATTGACTTCACCACTGAGAAACACTCGCTATGTCTTAATTTCTCTCTTCTTTCTATTTATTGATCTGCAGCTCAAATTGTCAGCACCGGAGTCCAAGTAATGTTTGCCCAAGGGGACAATAAACTATAATTTAATTGAATTTAATCCCCACTCCATAATCTTTGGTATGCTCTTTTAACTGTATATCACATCAGCTACAAAATGAGAGATGTTAAAGGCTCAGATATGTCTAGTGTTCATGTAAAATTAAGGAAGAAAAGTGAAAAACAAGATTTTGAGTGACAGCAGTCAGACTGCATGTAACAGCAGTGTTGAGTACTTAAACAGCCCTATTCCTCCAGATGATCTAGTGATTCAGCTCGGCGTTGACACTTTTTGAACAGGCGCCATACAACATCTGATTAACGTTCTCCTCTCATGAATATTTGTGTCCTGCTGGCACTGTGAAAATGTGTTCATTTGGTGTAGCGGTGACAGCTTTTGAGAGGCGAAGCTTCACTCGCACAATGAGGAAGCCTCGAGAGTGGGTGGGATTTTCTGACAAGGGCTGGTAAACACCTGTGATTGCCGCCATTGTCTGGATGCCTCCGCCAGATTCCTCCAGCAGCGTGCTGTCTTTATTCGTCGTCACCTCGTTTACGCCTCGCGTACAAGCTGCTGTATAATGGAGCAGAACGCTCGTGGAACACGGGACAATGCATGCTGAATGTTCTGTATTTATTTACACTCCAGAGATGCTCCGAGAAATTCCATGTGTGATCCAGTCACTTCTGAGAAAACTATCTGAAGCCATCTCCTTCGCTGTGTGCTCAGTGAGCCGTCCCAATTACCACACACTGAAAGGCTTGTTTGTGTTTGCCAGCAGGTGCATTTGTGTCGCATGAGTGAACTCCTTGCTGCATTTATGTCAAAGTGTATCCCACTGTAAGAAAGGAGCAGATTGTTTGCGTGTGTGCATGTGTGTGCAATTAATTCAATATTTAATTTGGCTCCTAATTATCCCCCAAAAAACAATATAATCGACAATAAAAACTAAAAATTTACAAGCAAGCTCCTATTTCGTCTTGTGTTCTGAATGGGAATTCAAAAACAGGAAAAGTATTGAGGGAAATTTCCCAGATCGAGCTGTTGATTAGTTTAACTGTTTCACCGTTTTTTTTTTTAACATTTTCAATAAATGCAACATCGTTTCCATCTTTTTCCTTTTCAAACAAATAACATATAATATATGTTTTTTATATGTGTGTACACATTCCTGCTTTGCACTTCTACTGATGTTTTGCATTGACAGGACTGCATTCAATTTGTCATAAATGTCAATTTACAATGACAGTAAAGACTACTCCATTCCATTCTTCTATCCTAAACGTCATTGAGTAATCGTGTTCAATTATCGGGATTTCTATATTGACCAAAATCAAGATTTTTTTTCCATAAATGAGCTGCCCTAGTGTGTGCGTGTGCACATTGTAATAGTCATTCCAGTGCACACATCCTTGTGTGTTCCCACCAGTGTGCTGCAGCTCTGCTTATGTAACCCTCGCTTGTGGAGTCAGTCCATCCGTTGACAGTGGTAAAGTGGCGGCTCCCCAGCGGCCGTCGTGTTAGTTGTTCCGTAATGAAAGCGTTCCTCCTTGGGATAAGGTTGCAGCCTACCTGGCTCGCAATGAGAAAAGCTTTGATTAACACTCGCTCCCCAGCGCCCTGCTCTCAGACGATGACAAAGCCTCACAACCCAGATCCTGTCAGGGCTTTCCCTGGCAGCTGCTGACACCAGGAGGTTTTTATACAGGTTCCGCCACTTTAGAGTTATTAAACACAACGATTCCCCCACTACGTACCACTACTCCACTCTCAAGTGCTGATCTGATCATATTAGAAAAATGAATGATTAGAGAGGTAGTATTAGGAGTTGTGCATGCTTTGTAAACATATGCACAAATTAAAAGGATATTGTAAATACTCAAAGGAAGACTGTGTAATGAGCTATCGGCCACAAACAAGCTCATTTCCATAAATCCAGAAGAACTTAACACCATAATGGATGTCAGTTAACTAATTGGCTTCAAAGTCTCTTTAATCTCTTTTAAAATACAGGAAAGTGACAATACATCAAGCATGCTTCCTTAAGTAGAACAAGTTGCATTATTTCCGTGCAACGAGGCTCGTGTTGTTGGATAGGCACAGAGGGAATTCTTTCATTTTCCCTCTTTGGTCACACTAAAGCTTAATTAGAGAGTGGGGGACTTCTCAGAGAAAATAGGCCTTTAAACTAGATTCAGCTTTCCGGTTTGTTCTGCACTGCTGAAATACATCTGTCACCCAGGTTGAAACGCGGAGCGAGGCAGCTCGTCTGGCTCCCTCTGAGGATGTTATGGATGATTTAATGACCGCTCTGGGTAGCTGTACAACAACACAGTATATCACACAACCACTAGGCCCTGTGGGGTGGCACTTGGCCAGTCTGAGACCTCGCTAAATACATTACAAGGGCCAAGTGTACTACCAGCAGGGGCCCCGTGCAAAATCAGAGAGGAGCAGAGGGCCAAATGAAATCCCCTGACTGCATATCCTTAAGAGTTATGTACTGCACATCAGTGTCAGAGTTGTTGACCAAGGTCTTTGAAATGGCAGTTAAAATCATTTGAAGATTGTATTTTACATTCTCTAGTGACATAGAGTAGTTTGGTGGTTTTACATGCTGCAGGTTGTGTGCAAATAGGTTTCAAATGAGTTTTACACATAAAACTCATCATCATTTAAAATGATTTGAATCTGTCAATCAATCAATCAACATTTATTTATATAGCACTTTAAAACAACCAGCACGTATCCAAAGTTCTTAACATCAGAAACATCAGGAGAATAAAACAACATATCAGACTATAAAAATGAAACATAGAAAACAGTAAAATCAGACAAGGTTACATAGAAACAGCAGAGAATATCAGGAGGTAACTTGTTCCAGAGTCTCGGGGGAGCAACTGCAAACGCCGCCGCCCCCCCCCCAACCGTTTATACCTTGACCTTGGGATTTCTAAAACCCGTTGATTTGAAGACCGCAATGACCGGTTGTGCTCCCGCAGGCCCTGTGTGAGCACAAGCGGTCTTCAAATCTTCAAATCTTGGGCAAATACTCAGGAGCCAGGCCGTTTGAAGCCTTGAAAACAAAAGTTAAAATCTTAAGATTGATTCTAAAACACACCGGGAGCCAATGTAGGGTGTAGAGAACGGGAGTGATGTGGGCACGTCTAGATGTATTGGTTAAAAAGCAAAGGCGTGAGATGGAGGTTTGATTCAGACCAATGTAAAAAACATTACAGTAATCCAACCTGTAGGTCAAATCTGTGTTGTTGTTTTTTTACTACACAATTCCAACATAGCTCGTGTTGAGTGATCAATTAACAGAAAATGTATCACCAATCATTTTGATAATCAATCAATCATTCAAGTCATTGACTAAGGAAAGTTCCAAACATTCACTGGTTTACAGCTCTTTAAATGTGAGGTTTATCACTTTTTTTGACATTATGGCGACTAATTCATTTACTATTAATCAACAAAATTACCAACAGATGACTCAATAATGAAAATAGTTGTTCATAGTACTTATTTGCACGAGGCTAAAGTTGCATTCAGGGTTAACTAAAGCAGATTTAAGTTATATCTTTGTGAATGGAAAGTTGGGAAGGAGCAGCCATCCTTACTTCATACAAAATAATAAGCTTATTAAACAAATTTAAATATATGGATTTTTTCTTTTTTGTAAAGTATATGATGATGATAAAAAGGATGTATTTTTATTATGATTGCTGCTGCTTTTCACCCCCAGTACACTGACTTTCTTCATTCACTGAGGAGAACTAGAACATGCACTACCCATTGCAACCAGCAGATGGAGCACATTCGGTATTCAACATGGCCCTGACTGCTCAGTCCCAAATTGGTTGTATGTACTCAGTAATAACAGCTGTTTCAACCTCTGCCCACTGAGCACAGATGCCATAGAAGAAAGACAGCTACTCCCCTGTCAATTTACAGCTGGACAATAAATTACCGTTCCGGCAGTGAATGAGTGAAGAAACAAAGGATGGTCACTTTTCTCTGAAACTGCTCTGTTTCTACAATCTAAATGAATAATGCATGACGGTCTTTTCAGTTCAATACCTGAGTCTGCTGCCCAATTATACACCCTGTTCTGGTCTGGTGGGTTTTTACCCCCCCCCCCCCCCCCCCAATTCATTTACACACCTCAAATGCCATCTACTTTTATCCCACAGTAGACGATCAGCCACTTATGTACCAGGTCCCAGAGCTTTCACTATGGCCCCTTGAGTTCCATATGGATGCAGAAGTGTACTTTGGCTCCAATGTGGATGTCTGAATTTATTAGAATGTTATTATAATGGGCATCAGATGGATTTCATGACTATGAAATATCCTAGCAACCGTCTGGAAATTAGTGTGGACTATAAGCTTGGTTGCATTTTTATGCATTTATTAATCAAGTTCTTTATTTATGTGTAATGTAAATTTTTCATACCCTTGAGCTGAATTATAGAAACCATTCAGAGTATGTGCCCAATCAGTGAATCTCCAACTCCTTATTTCAAATTTAATCTAGGCCTATAAAAGACAGCTGTATAAGAGAATGTAAAATTTGACATTAAGTATATGACATTATATACTATATTATTAACATATAATTAGTCAATTAATAAAAAATAAAATAGCACACAAAAGTAAAACCTAATTGCCTGAAAATGTTGCCTTCCAAATATAACAACATTTGTAGATTTTCTGAAAATCTCCTGTCCCATTTTTCTTTTTCTAGGATTCACTGAAAATGTTTCTCTTACAAACTGAGATCCAGCCACCCTGTTTTACAAATTTGGTCTTTGTTAAACCAAAATGTTCTCACTTTTTTTCCGAGTTTAATCAAATATTGGTACCGTATTTGACACATCCATTTGTCAGCAGTGTTAAGTCACCGGGGCAGAAGGCAGCTGGAACGGATCCAGTCCGTTGCCCAACTGCGTTGCACAGCTTGACTCCACTAGGCGGAGAGAAAAAGTTTGTTGGCCCGTTCCTGTTTTGGAATGTATAGCTGGAGAGTTTGAAGCTTTTTACACCACAACTGTGAGCCTGTGACGTTTTGACAACACTGCGTTAGGTGCAATGACAGCGGGCTTTGTAACACTTTAAAAACTTTGCTTTTTAGCTAACCTAGCTAGGTTGTAACGTTAGCGTTATGGACTACATCTATTCTTTTACGGGCATCGGTGTTGTCAGGGAAGCAATTTCTCAGAGACTGTGGCCTGGAACTGGACAGCAGACTGCCCAAACTGTTCAACACCATACTGGGAAAACACACGACGGTAACAGCAAACACTTCGAAACAGGTTAGTAGGACATTCAATTCCGTTAGCTGATTTGGAGACTGCAAGCTTTCCAGATAACGTTAACCTTCCTGTAGAGCGTGCCGAACCCCCTTCAAAGATTGTTCAGTTTCACGTGTCCTCGTTGCTTGGGTACTTTTCTTGCCTGTAGAATATATGTTGAGATGTAGAAATAAACATTAAGGGTCGTCCTTAAATTCGGCGAAGTTCTGTGCATTAGCTGAAGATTATTTCAAAATAATTTAAACTTTCAGCTTTAACTAAGCTAGCCAGTTAACGTTGTTTCCGCAGTGCTGTCACTCTAACACTTTAACTATGTTAACGTTACGACGTTAGCTAACCTAGTGCTTTTGACCAGCGTTATTACAAACGTTGACTTAGACTTAGTATTAGAATAAAGTTATGTTTTTAAAATCATACTGAATTCACCCGGATATTTTGAGAAAGATTCGCATATAACACCATACTAGTTAGTGACATTAACTTTAGTATGCAACTGTCCACCACGTGACTGCTGTCACTAGCAGCTTTTCAGTTGTAATGGTAACGTTCGTTAACATTAGCTACCCATTGTTATTGGGTCTGTGGTGTAAAATAGCTATAAGCCTACTGCAAGAAGGTAAATAACATTAGAAATACTGTAAATTAAAGGTGTCCTTTCTGTATACTATATTACTAAAGTATAGCTCAAAGCTGAGTCTGTTAAGTGACCCCCTATTAGTCCCAGTTGTAGGGTAGCCTACATTACATCAAACTTAACATGTGTCTGTTTCTGAATATGTATTAGGCTGAACATCGGGGAACACATCATACACGTTATGCAACACTTCCTGTTGCACACAAGTTATGGAAGACTTATAACAGTGTATTTCATAGGACAGAGGGTCCCTATATGCTTGCTTCCCTGCCTGATTTTCTATTTCTGAAATGATTTGAACTCAGCAAATCAGCCATGTCCATGCCTTCCATGATTTCACTCAAGAGGGTAAGCCTCTTCTCTCTAAGCGTAGCTCCCATGGCGCCATTTTAATGCTACAAAGCCATCACCTGCAGTTAGCATCCCATTGACTGCCATCCCTTTTGGCGCCACTTAGACAGTGAATAACTTTACATCTGAAGCGTTTCAAGACTCTATTTGTCCGTTGTTTATTTCTAAAGAAACACAACGATGTATAAAAGGCTCCATTACCTTGTAGCTCACGTTATGACTCCGCAGCAGACGTTTTTTGTAAAAAAATAAGGTAACGATTGCGTCATAACCACGCAACTTACAGTTGCATAGTCAACAAATCACCGTAATGCCAGGAGAAGCTCGCAGACAGTTTTTTAATAACTAATGTTAACTAGCATGTTAGTTAGCAGTAATTAGCCTGTGCCTATGTT
>NC_045738.1:22590146-22610974 GCF_008692095.1 Etheostoma spectabile | reverse complement strand
ATATACCTATGCTCTCCATCTCTGCTGATTGGGAATGATTGAGATTTCTCTTGGCACAGCCACCAGAAGACTTACAGCTTTCAGACATGTTCCTCACGTAACATCTACGTTGTCATGCTCAGGTGGAGGCTGCCCAGTAACGCTGAGCCATCACCGGAAAAGTGCTTCTATTTTCCTTCACTGGTCTCCGTCTAGAGCAACAGGATCTGTTGGTCCACTTCTTTAACTGTCTAAGGTTTCACTCTGCCTGTCCAGTTTGTTGTGAGGACACACCGCCTGTAACAACTGAGCCATTTCAAATATTTCAGATCAGCAGGCAGTTTAACCTGCGTGAACCTGCATGTCCTCAACGCTTTTCACATCGGGAGTGTCTCCATGTTAATCAACATTGGATTTTTTTCTCCAACCTTTCTGCTTTGCCTCTCGCACATAATTTCTTATGAAACCCATTCGTGCCTTCTCTGACTTTGAATTAAAAGCCAAAGAAATGAAGCGCTGTTGAGAAATTAATCTGAGCTCTCGGCCACACGGTCCGTCGATACATATCACATAAAAGGCTCTGCGCAATTAGTTAGCATTAATTGGTTGTTCTGAAAACAGAAAGTTGCAGTGTGAGGGCACCCTCACCCTGCTCTGGTTTATTGTACTGGGGTATGTGCAGCCCATGCAGAGTCATCAGGCCCTCGAGCTTGGTGGCAGGCAGGTTAATTGTTCGATCTAATTAGGACAAAGATTAATCAGATGCATGCTCTGCTGCTCTTGAAATGCCACCGATGGCAGTCGGGTTCATTAGCAGTCCCTGTGCCTCTCTCTACCAGCAGCAGAGTGGACCGCGGGGGCGGCATGTGTTTGCAGGCTCTTGCCCTACTCAGGAGGAAAGAATGAGACTAACTTGACGTGGAGTTCAGTTAGGGGAGGTGAGAAGATGGTGTTAGAGACGAGGGTGGGCACGGAGGTATTAAGTGGAGCATGTGTGGGCTCTCCGCTGTTTGATAAGTTGAACACTGACAAAAGGCTCAGTCAAACTGTCCACACTAACACCTAAGCAACAGACATTGTGTGATCCTCGCTTGCTACATACAGTATGAGAATCTGCGCCTCCCTGCTGTATGAGGAATGGGACAGCGCTAGGGGTGGGGGGAAAAATCGATACAGCATAGTATCACAATATTGTCCGTGGGAATACTGTATCGATACACAGACGCCAAGTGTCAATCTTTTGTTTTAAATGAGTTGGTCAGTTTGTCTGCTTGACAATCCCATGTTGCAGCAATAAAATTGAAGTGATATGAACAAACACAGAAATGCATCTTTTTAGATAAAACAGATGTTGACAAAATTTCCTTTTGGGAAAAAGTTGAAAAAAGGTTATAAACCGCAATACATCACATAATATTGCAATATGTTTAACATTGTATTGTGTAGTGATAAACCGATTTTATCTGCCGTAGATTGCATTGGCCGAGACGCGGCTGTTGCATTTGCCAATCGTTTTTTCCCGGCATTATTTCCAGACAGGCGTCCACAGGCCACTCTGTGTTGCTGGAGACGCTGCAGTTCAGGTGCAGACCATGCACTGCCCCTCCACCTCTAGCACCATGGCAGTCTTAAAGCACCATTGTGGAGATGATTCCAGCATGTTGAAAAGTCTTCTTACATTTACAAAGTAAAGTAAATGGCTACTGTTTCACAGTACTGTGCAGAGTGGGGGTGGGCCAACACTGACGCACACACACCAGCCACTACCTTCCCTTCCCATTTAACTCAGGCTAATTAATTAGCTTGTAAGGTGTGATATTTGGCGGCTAGCCTTCCAAAAGAAAGCACAGGAAACAGAATCTCATTTAACCTGTCTGGGAGGCTCTGACACACTCCGCGTCGGCGGACAGCTGTAGGCTTGTACCGGTGTTGATGTCTTGTATATTGTTGGACACATGCAGCCACTTTCCTGAAACCGCTTGCCGGACAAGTCCACAGCGACCCACACGTCCACAGCGACCCACGCGACACTGTGTGTCTGCCTGGTTTACTCTCGGACGGACGATTTCACTCACCGGTCCTCATCAATGTAGTTTAATGTGTCATGTAGCTCTCCACAAGCAAGAAAAGGAGCTTAAAACTCATCTTGTGATGTGATTTTGTGATCTGGACAGAAAGGATAACTCTGGGAGTTTGAAGAGGTGTGTCGCGATTCTGCTTCTCACAGCGCAACACAAGTTCATGGATCTGTCGCGCTTTTGGTTTCATATTGCATATCGTTACAGCCCTAATATTAAACATTAAAGCTATAGTGCATAGTTTATGTCTCCCCCATGAGGAATTCTAATTAAGAACAACAATTTTGTCGCTGCATCCACAAAAGTCTTCTGTGATTGCTCTGCACCCCACCCCTCCTCCACACAGTTGCCAGTAGCCAAAGAGGACACGGATTAAAAAAAACACGAGGAACTCTTCCGAAGACTTAATTATCTTCACTCGAGCTTCTGCACGCAAAAGTCGCCGGTAGAAACCAATTTCTAAACACAGCCATGCTGAGAAATACAGAGGGAGTTGTGTGAAGCTCATATTCTTTCCTAGTTTTTGTAGCAACTCATTTGGCAATGGCTTGAATGTAACGGATGTTCATTATCATAAAAAAGTTGTGCACCAAAGCTTAATTAACAAACAATACATACAGAAATATATATACAGTATGCATAACTGTTTAACATTAAGAAGGAAAAAATAGCCTGTATGGATTAGTGCAGGATGTGCAAAAATGTTGCAAAAATGTTGAAGGATGTGCAAAAGTTCAGGGTAGGGTCGGCCTCCAGCTCACCCAGTACGAGCGTTCGCCCCATGTTGCCGAAGTCCTGCAGCAGCGCTGGGTTCAAATCCGAACTGCTGCCCTTTGCTGCATGTCATCCCCCATCTCTCTCCCCCTTTCAAGTATATGCACTATCACTGTAATAAAGGGAAAATGCCCCAAAAAATAATCTTAAAAAGAAAAGAAAAGAACCAAATACTAAAAGAATGGGCAGAGGACCGGTATGTAGTTCAGGATGAAGGATTACCTGGAGCAGGGGCCATTTTTGTTTGTGAGGCTCATATGCAGTTTGGTAAAAATGAGGCATTGTTGCTTACTTTCTGTATAAAAGTCAGCATATCATTAGTAATGTTTTTGTCAGAAGAAAAAAAAATCAAAGAGACCATTCACATCTGACATTTAAGACTTGAACTGAGACAGGGCGTGGGATCTCCCCCCCATAGAAGACCACTTCTATGACCAAAGTTCCACACTTAAACCTATAGGCTACTGTTTTCAGTTTCAAATGTTGAGCAATAGATGCTATTGAAATAGACGAAACTTGGCAACAAATGTATTTCCTCTTGCCTGTCATGGTACAGCTTACAGCCTTTGTGGATTGATTTGTTAGGTACTGGAATTAACACGCACTTTGTCATATTTAAAAGCATTTCTGATCCAGCATGAGTTTAACGCTGGACAAGCAGTATGTACTGTATGTATTACAGGGAAGTGGCCATAATATCACATAAAGGTATATTGCCCATATATGAATAGCAGATGATTCACCAGTGCTACGGTGTGAGAGCAGGTTTGTCCTCCCGACATTGAACTCCTCTCGTCATCTCTAAGTTCTCTCCATCCCCCCGGGTCTTCACTTATTTGTTACTGTTCACATTCGCCCTACAGCTGACACCAACTCTGCTGCAATTATCAGGGTGATTCAGAAAGTGCAATCTGCTGATCCTCTCAGCACTGTAACAGGTGATTTTAATCAACGTAATTTCCAAAAAGTCCTTGAGCAGTTTGTATCAGGGTCTCACTCTCCCTGCATGTTAGAGACACACTGGGACCAGTCACGGCTCTGTCAAGGGAACTGAAGTGGCAGGAGTCCCATTGGGATCCCCGAAATACTGCACTGTACACCACACCAGAGTGTAAACTGGGTTCAGAGTTTGAACTTATAACGGTGTCCCTGACTTTTCAAGGGTGATTTGTCCAAACTAACTGGCCTGTGTTTCAAGAGTCAACAGTATTATTTACTGTACCGACATCTTTTACCCATGTCTCTAAAATGATGACACTCTGTCCCATAAACTGTATATAAAGATTAACAGCGCGTCTGCACTTCCTGCCACCGTACAAAAAGTGAAGACAAAAATATCAGGTGCTGCCATTTTGTAAATTTGGAGCCAGATACTGCTGCGCAGTAGGGATCGAGCTGTGGAGCCGCAGCTTTGAAGTCCCGCCCATTCACCGGTCCGACCAATCGCGAGTCAATCATGATGTTCCACCCTGTTTTTATAGCTTCAAATAACTAAAAAGACACAAACTTATCAGAAAAAAAGAAGACTTGATCACACATCATTTTAAGTAAAACTAGAAAGGAGGGGAGATTAGTAATGTAAACAAATCCAGAAGAGAATAGGGATTGAGACAATTGACTGGGACAGAGTACACAGCATATAACAAAGGGTTTCGATTTTACAGAAATTACGTAACAATCTCAAATTTTGAATTAAAAAATGAAATCGTCGATGCTGCCATGCCCCATGTCATGTCCAGTTGGCTTGCCACACACGTGTTGAAGTGCTGCGAGTCGACCTCCTCTAATTTAGCTACAACCAGTCAAAAGATAACATGGCAACTGCATGCAGGAGAGCCATCGACAGAACTTGAACCCCCTCTTCTTTCATTGAAGTCGTTGTTTCCAGTGAGTTATTTTGACAACATTTGCGTTGTCGCCCCCAAAAAAGAGTAGCGGTATACATGTAGTTCATAATTCTGAGATCAGTGAAAGATATCAACAGCACATGTCAAAGAGGCCAGATGATGAGCACAAATGCTGAGTACAGTTGACTGTTAAGGAAAGGTAATTAGATTAGATTAGATTAGATTCAACTTTATTGTCATTACACATGTACAGGTACAAGGCAAAGAAATGCAGGTGGGTCTAACCAGAAGTGCAATAGCAGTAAGTGCAGGATATTACAATGGTTCCATAAGTGCAAGACATGGATATGTACTAAATAAATATAGAAAAGAATACTATATAAACAGAGTTTTACAGATGGGTTTGTCCTATGATACAAAATATAGATAAACAGTATTGTGAGCAAGATTTACAGCTAGGAATTTGGTGGATATTACTATAATTGCAAATTTTTACAGATATGTGCAAATAGCATAATATATAGGTTTACAGATTTTACAGGTGAGTAGTACTATAAAATATATATACAGGCGGCTTAATATATATATTATAGTACATACTCTGTAAAATCTGTAAACCATTAGTATATTATGCTATTTGCACATATCTGTAAATAAGACCAGTGACTTGGCTGCATCTTTTGCGTCTCACTTCCATCTGAAAAAGGAAGCCAGCCTCTGGAAACATGCAGCTTTCCTAGTCAAGGATTCCACCCCTGTGTGCTGAGCCCGTTTCTCTACTCCCTCTTCACCTCCGACTGCAAGCCTGTGTACGAATCCATTCCATCATCAAGTTTGCGGACGACACTACGGTGATTGGTCTCATCAGCAACAACGATGAGACTGCCTACCGGGAAGAGATCCAGCCTGGCCACCTGGTGCACTGAAAATAACAGCTCCTCAACACCACAAAACCAAGGAGCTCATCGTGGACTTCAGAAAGGAGAAGAGGCACGCACGACACCATCCACATCGATGGAATGGCTGTGAGCGTGTCTCCAGTTTCAAGTTTCTGGGGATCCACCATCTCGGCGGACATGTCCTGGTCAACCCCACATCCTGCCTGGTCAGAAAGGCTACAGCGCCTCTTCTTCCTGAGGACCTGAGGAAGAATCAGCTTTCCTCAACTATCCTGGTGAACTTCTATCGCTGTGCAATAGAAAGCATCCTGACAACTGTGCAACAGTGTGGTATGGGAGCGTTCTGTTGCAGAGCGAAGGCACTGCAGCGGGTGGTGAAAACCGCCCACGCATCACCGGGACCCACTGCCCGCCATCGAGCACATCCAGAGGAACGCTGTCTGCATCGAGCTTGCAGCATCTGAAGGATCCTCTCACCCACCCACAGACTGTTTTCTCTCCTGCCCTCCGGCAGGCGTTTCAGGGTCCTCCGGACCAGGACCAGCAGACTAAGAACAGTTTTTTCCCAGAGCTGTCTCTTTATTGAACTCTAATCCTCATTGATCCCACTCCCCTCATCTACGACAGACTCTCCTCTCCCTCCTCACACCTGCTCCATTTTGTTATCTGCATATTATAATGTTATCTGCACTGCTGACTGTTACTATAGTAACGACTGTTTACATCTGATCTTTGCACATACCTTTTTGCACTACTTACATTTCATTTGCACTGCTGACTGTTTATTTATTTACAGTACCAATGTGTACATTACATCCGCACTACCGTACTTTAACTGTATATGCAATTACTTTCCACCGCACTTTAATTCGGATAGTTTCTGCCCAAACTTTACCATTTCATTAGTATATTATGCTGTTTGCACATATCTGTAAAAAATTTGCAATTATAGTAATATCCACCAAATTCCTAGCTGTAAATCTTGCTCACAATAACTGTATCACTATGTTTGTATTCATAGGACAAACCATCGTAAAACTCTGTTTATAATAGTATTCTTTTCTATATTATTCATTACATATCCATGTCTTGCCTACGGAACCATTGTATATCCTGCACTTACTGCTATTGCACTTCTGGTTAGACCCAAACTGCATTTCGTTGCCTTGTACCCGTACATGTGGAATGACAATAAAGTTGAATCTCATTAATCTATCTAATAACTATCCCTACACGAACACATCGGAGAAAGAAGACCATAGGCTTAAAGCGCCCATATTGTGAAGAAATCAGTTTTTCTGGGATTTAGGGTGTTATTTTGTTTCTCTGGGGCTTCAACACGCATACACACTTGGAAAAAAACGATCCATGCTGTTTTGAGTGAGATACAGTATCTGAATGTCCTCTGCCTTCAGTCTCCGGGTGAGCGGTTCTAAATCTAGCATGCTAGCTCGTTCTCAATAGCAAAACACTGCTACTACACACACTAGTCGACCATAATCTCCAAAAGAACTACTTCCATGTCCCTGTTCTGCAGGTATTCCTCAAGTGTCCCTGGTCTAGAAGAAGTCTCCCAGATAATCCTGCCTTGGACTGACCAAAGCTGGAGAAAGAGTTATCTAGCTAATGTGATCTTACCTAGCTACTGAGCATGTGCGACTCCCAGCAAAGATAGTATAGAAGTGAAATGTCTCACTCTGTAGCTAAAACAAGTGAGATGTCTCACTCTTTAGCTAAAACAGAGACTTAAACACACAGAGTGAAAACAGAATCTGCAGCAATGTGCGGTACAACAAACAATGTTGCATAGTTTTTTCTTTAGCCCTTTTAAGATGATGAACTTTGCATAGGGTGGTTCTGTTTATCATGACATGTAAAGCAGCTCTTTCATTTTTTGATTCAGGTCGGGAGGATTTCACTATCTTTTGTAGTTTGTATGCTAGTCAGTGGGGGGACTGGTGTTTGTGGAGAGAGCAGTGTGCATGGCAAGTCGTCTGTCTCCATCTTGTCTGCTTAGTTTGCTGTTTGCTATCAATCTATTTTTCTGAACATACTGTCAAGATGTCTCTGCAGAGGTATTGTCTAAAAGACAGGATTTGGGAGATCTTTGGTCCTCCAGCTTTCCTCCTTTCCTATCGGTTATACCTGCGTACCTGCACCATTCACCTGTTGTTGTTCCCCATAAGAAACGCTTCAGGCGACGGGGAATGCGCGGAGGTGTGCTGGTCAGATTCAAGGCTTACCTAGAGTCCACCCGTGTCACGTTTTTTTACAGTTTGTTCTGGGGACAGGCAGCTAGCAGATAGTGAAGATTTTTGCTGTATGTGACAAAAACGTTGTAACCTAAAACACACGTGGCAATGCTTAAAGCGCCTTTAACTGAAACCTGGCTTCATGATGACGAGGTCACGCATTTCTCCAAACTTCTACCTCGCCGATGTGGCTTCCTCAGCTCCCCTCGGACCTCCGGTAGAGGTGGAAGGCTAGCTGCTGTGTTCAAGTGTGCTTTTCAGGGTCGGGAGGTTCCGTTTGACAGCAGCTCCAGGTTTGAGCTGCAGCTGTTTGAGACAAATGTTCCAATGACTGTGTTATGTGCGGTGGTGTATCGACCTCCAAAGTTTAAAAAGGATTTCATCCAGGACTTTGCAGACTTTGTGGCTGGGATTGCATTAAAATATGATTTTGTGCTGTCATATGGTTTAGATCTTGCCATTAGTGAAATATGCGACACATGTATTTCAGACCATCTTGTGTGCTTCACAGTTTTCTGCTGCTTTTAAAAACTCATTGTTGAACAATCTCAAAGATTGTAATCTTAATGTTGAGGAACTTACCAACTTCTTTGACTGTACATGTACTGAGATATTGGACTATGTTGCTCCTCTGAGGAAGAAACGCACTAAAGCCCTTTCAGAACCACAAGTGAATGACACTACCCGCTCTCAGATGTGCCTGTAGAAAAGCTAAAGGAAAGTGGAAAAAGGCCAAATCTGAGTGTCATTTCAAATTTTACAGGATACGTTTTATAAATACCAGGCAGCAGTTAATTCTTTTACAACTCGTTTTTATCTCACCTGGTTGCTAGTAACACCCACAGGTCTTAGGTTTGACCCTTGTGAAACTGACCTTGCTGTGCCATCCACATTGTTGTGTGAAAATTTCCTGAAACACTTTGTTGAGAAAATTGCTGGGAATTTTTCATCCCCTGCTTTAACCAGTGACCCCTCTGTTCCTTCTTTATGCCCTGCTGTTGTCCAGCAGTTTGAGCCAGTTTCATAATACATTCTCTTTGACATAGTTAAGCAGCTTCGTCCTGTGAACTGCCCGCTGGACAGTATCTCTGCACACTTACTAAAAGAAGTTTTTAACACTTTTAGGTCTAGTATTTTATCCTTGGTTAATGCATCGCTCAGCTTAGGGTGTGTTCCAGCTGCCTTTAAAGATGCTGTTGTGCAACCACTTTTAAAAATGAAAAATCTAGATCCTTCAGTTTTCTCTAATTTTAGACCTATTTCTAAACTCCCCTTTTTATCAAAAGTCTTGGAGAGAATTGTTTTTAATCAAGTTCAATCATATTTAGATGATTTAAGTATTTATGAAAAGTTTCAGTCTGGTTTTAAGCCCCGCCACAGTACTGAAACTGCCCTTCTAAGAAGAAGAAGAAGAGGCCTTCTTAAAATGGTTTGAATCTTACTTAACAGATAGGAATTTTGCTGTTGACCTTGGGAATTGCTCTTCATCTGCTGCCTCTCTTCCTTGCGGGGTCCCTCAAGGTTCTATTTTAGGACCTTTGCTCTTTTCTCTGTACACACTGCCCTTGGGGTCCATTAAAAAACAAACAAAAAAAACATAACATTTTGTTCCATTCTTTTGCAGCTTTTACAAATCTATTTGCCTGTAAAAACAATGATAAGGACACACTTTGCTTTGCTGAACTGCTTGGGAGATCACAAAATGTGGTTGAATCAGAATTTTTACTCTCTCAATGACAATTAGACTGAAATTGTTGTGTTTGGTCGTGCTGAACATTTTAGTGCCTGTGTAGATGCACTTGGTACTTTAGGTTCCCATATTTGTCCTTTTACCAAGAACCTGGGTGTGATTTTTGACAGTGCTTTTAAATTTGACAAACAGATTAGGTTTTGTTGTTAAAACCAGTTTCTTCCAGCTGAGACTTTTGGCTAAGGTCAAGCCCTACCTGCTACGCAAAACGTCATACATGCATTTATTACGTAGACTACTGTAACTCTTTAAATGTTGGCTTGGATCAGTCATCCCATCGTCTGTTACAATTAGTCCGGAACCCAGCAGCTCAACTTTTAACCACGACCAAAAAGCATGACCACATTACAGTTTTGCCACACTCCACTGGATTCCTGTCTGTTTCAGGATTGATTTTAAAAGTGTATCGCTTGTTTTCAAGATTTTAAATGTGTTGTCACCTTCTTATTTATTTGAGCTTTTGCACGTTCGCATACCTGTCAAAGCACTGAGGTCCTCCAATCAGATCCTCGATCCAGGTTAAAAATTAATATGAACTGAAATATGAACATTGGAAACATGACACAAAGACGTGTTGGTAAAGCATATTTTTTGACCACACCTGACATCAGGATTCTCGTCACGTTTATTATACTAAACTCAAATGACAGCTAAAATAAGTAGTGAAAAATATTTGTAGTAAACTTAACTAAATAAAAAAACTCAAACCTTAAAGAAAAACTAAACTGAAACCATACTGCCAGGTTAAAAATAAATAAATAAAAAATAATTTAAATCATTTAGTTTATAAGTTGTTGTTTTTTTGCTTTAATATTCCCCTTTTTTGCGCGGTCATTTTAGGCCTTCATAAGAGAGGACAGCTGAAGAAGGGGGGGGGGGACGCGCAGTAAAGGGTCATGGGTCGGAATTGAACCCCCGCTGCTGTAAAACCAAAGCTAAATATATAAAAAATAAAATAACCTTCTTTTTTTTTTTAAACTAAAAAAAAACTAAAATTTAGTAAACACATTCTGAAAACTAAGACTCTAAGGTAGAATTAAATTGAAAAGTCAAAACTAAATAAAAAAGTAACTGAACATTCTAATTTATAACCTTGGTTCTTCTTCAACTTAGGACATTTATTCTAACCATGTTGGCTGCAATGATCAGATATATGTCTATGAAAGATTAACCTTGCACAGAATGCAATCTTTAACAGAAATGAGAAAGCTTGTTTTGCGTGTGGAACATACTGTACTTTAATTCCGAGTAGGTTTTATAGCAGCGGATCTATGACCATATTCAGTCTTAAAATCTTTATTTATTAGAGAACTTATTTCTACACTTAGTATTTTGTTTAAAAAACTGTAAACTGATTGTTTACAAAAGTTACTAATAAAAAACAAGCACATTGCATTGCTTCTTTACTTTACTTGTTTATTCCCCTTACTTACCGAAAATGAACCAAACCGTGACCTCAAAGCCGAGGTAAGTACCAAACCGTGATTTTGTGTACCGTTACACCCCTACTACTCCCACTATGTTACTAAGCTTGGTCAGAAAGCCTATAAATGGGTTTTGCACTGCACAACTAAGCATTGGATTGTTGTGAGGACAACTAGTGCCATTCTCTATTGTCCCAGTCAGCTGAGTTTTCTGTTAACCTCGGGGCACTAGAGTAGAAGGCCTCAACTTCACTAGACTTCACTTAGGTTTGGTTTGACAGAAACTGTAGCATAGGTTATTATAATTTAGGAGTATGGTTAATCATCATAGTTTGTATTGCTGATGACTGTATGAGGCTTGACATGCATGTTGACAAGATGATATTAAGGATTTCTTTGAGCCTGAAATCAGGATACACACAGTTTTATGGTGAAGAGTGTGTTTCAGTACTTTTATAGATCAATTTTTACAAAACCCTCCAAAGCAAATACTGTATGTGCAGTTTCAGTAACTGCTCTGTCTTTCGAAGTGAACACAGTTCCGACCACTATTTTAACCGTGTTTAATCCAGTAACTAGCTATTGGTAGGCTAGCGTTACCTGGTGCCAAGTGTAGTGCTAGCTAGCGTCACGTGCAGCGATGCTTCTGTTGCCTGTAACGTCTGTTTCGGAGCATCAGAGAACAGCGCAGGCATTTCAGTGGCACCGAAACCGCGTTGCCATTCAGTCCAGTAGATACCAGTTGTTTAGGAACCGGTCCCATATTAGGTAACCAACCCTATTATTCTTTAGCTCCTCTTCTTCTAAGCTTGCTGTATTGTAAAGGATAAAACATTGCACTAAAACTGTTTGTAAGACGAGTTTTCTTGTCATTGCTTGTCAAGCTGTCAAGTCTTTTTGTGTGTGATAGTTAGTCATGCAGATGATTTGAAGAGACGCTGTCTTCTTTTTTCCCCTCTTGAACTCAGCAGACCTGTCTGGGTAAATGGAAAACAAGCTGTTGTTGGTACAGTCTCTGTTTCTGCTTGGCCACTACAGACTGTGGTAGACCGGAGGTGCACTTTAAGGAGCAATTTACATAACTCACCCTGCTTATTACCTTTATTTAATGTATTAAGTGCAGTAGTGGGAGATGTTTTCAGAAGTTTTACTTAGTTACTTAATAGCGTAAGTTACAAATCTGGAATATAAAAAGTACTCAATTACAATTATAGTTCTGCATTCAAAATGTTACTGAAGTATTATCAGTAAAATGTAGTTGTATGCTGTGATGTATCAAAACGATGTTACCCTAATGCAAAAATAACCCATTTTAGAGTGTTGTATGATTATTTATATTTTATTATAGAGTATTATTAGCAATGCTTTAAAGAAAAATAGTTCGGAATAGCTTTTTGATTTCTTTTGCTCCTGGTATATAGTAGTCCGTATCAGCGTTTATTATTATCCCCTTGCCAAATGGGGCCATAGTAGCCACTGTTCAGAAAAGGGAATTATTTTGTAAATAATAATGTTGCACTGAATCACTGATTAAGTGTAAAAAAATATATGCTTTTTACCCCAGTGTTCCCCAGTGTACAGTGTTACTACATGCACCGGCATTTGGCCTGACCCTACTCTATTTACACCTTGACTCCTGACCAGGACCCTTTGATTTTGGCTCAATATGAAGATCTGATAATGCAGAGTTTGTGTTTCTTAACGCTGAGCTCATCACTTCTGCTATTGATTGGAGCTGTAACCTGAGAGGTTGGTGTTGCTTTGTTGGACGACACAAGTGTGCTCATACAGTGCAAACCAACTGTGCTCCATTTTCTACCATCTGCTTTCTACCATGACATTTTTCTTGATGCAATCCAGGATTATTGCATTAATTTAGTGATTGTGTAATATTAATGAATGGACATTGATCATTAATCCCCTTTTGCACCTCATCACACATCAGTTGAGTCAAAGCTTTGCATTACTCTCGTGTTAAAAATGAATCACAGAGCCATTGTGGAAGCTGAGTTGTGGAAGCAAGTGTACATTATGTATGTATTATCATCGCCATTGATCCAGCCAATGCAGAGTTAGACCTAAGCCACGCCATTCATCATGTCCCCCTTTTATCCCACACACACACACACACACACACACACCCTCCCACCCCGAACTCTGACTTAGAATATTGCTCAAAGTGCAATAACCTTAACTCAAAGGTTGGAGGAATCACAGTGTGATTAGTGAGCCGGGTGGATGAATGCATGTGACAGCAGAGTGGAGGAGGAGGATGGGAGGTCTGGAGCTTAAAGGTCCAGTTGTTCATTATCAAAATCAGTGTTGCCCGTTAACAAACTTTTTCATGAATATTTACCACCACCATCAATTCCAAGTTTTCATATCGGCTCGACATTTTACATTTTCATTTGCATGAACTGGGGTAGACGCTCCATATTCATGCACCATCTTGAAATACGTTAGCTGGTGAGGGACATACAGGACACACTGCTCCACTCACAGGTGCTGCTAATGCTGCTAATGGGTATCGTCGCTTCCCGGCCCCGGCAATTTGAAGAATGAAACTTGGAGGACCACACGTATTCAAAATCCAAATTTCAAGAACAGGAGTCTTCTTCTTCGCCCCCCCAAAAAGAAAAATGATATTGAAACGAGCAAAAGACTGGCTTTTTGAAGTGTGGCGGCTACCGTAGCTGTAATGCGTATTTGGAACTGTGTGGCGCGAGAGAGTTGATTGCGATATATGACCTCAACGCTAGACGGGAGACATTACTACACATTGGACCTTTAAGTAACACCTCCAATTTTCAAGTGGATCAAAGTGCTTTCACTGTGTGTTAGTGAGAAACTAACTTCGTTGCTAGCTTAATTGTATGCAGAACATTGTATAATCATCACTGTGTCAGTGTCAGCATGTGGATATAGACTTGTGTAAATCAGCAATCAACAATTCTTGCTATAATCCCTTTATCTGTCATATTCATTGTATTAAAAGATTAAAATGATAGTCTTTTATATGTCAGAACATTATCAAAAATTCCCAAGGTAGCTTCTAGTGCCAATGGCCCTCATTTATCAACCTAACGTAGAAACCAGCGCATATACTGTATGAGCGCAAAAATCAAATTACGACAGGCTTCACATGGGATTCGTGAAACGTTCGTATCAGTCCACTACAGATTCACCCTTTATAAACAACTGTACAAAACAACTCAGTTTTAAGATTGAGTGTCCATATTGATAATACATTGTAAATCAATACTTTAGTTAACATCCTCAGTAGACTGACTGGTTATGGTCACTATATCATAATTAGAGTGAGACAGCTTAAGTGCTAGTCCTTTTCCTTCAGAACAATGTGATTCGGAGCAATGTTCCACTCTTATTTTTTAATGGCACCTTTTATTCTGCACCGGGTTTGTCACTATGGAAACAAACAGTCGCGTACACGCTGTCAGAATATTAATTGAATTGAGTGTGTTAGCATTAACACACTCTGTACAGGCATGTGTCTGGCTCTTAATGTTGAGAGTGGGGAAAGAGAATCTTCTCGCAGTGTGAAGAATTTAAACCACATTACCAGCAACACAACGGGAGTGTGATTAGCTGACATGGGGAGAGTGTTAATGAGAGGACAGAGCAGATCAGGGCCTCCTGTTCTAGCGTGGACATGCCCACACACACACACACACACAAAACTGCAGTTCAGCAAAGTTTTCCATAAAAGCTGAGTGGTGTATAGGTTGGTCTGTGGAGGCTGCCAGTGTAATACAGAGCTGAGTGGTACTGAGAGTGTTGGCAAAGTGATGTTGCCTGTCACACGGTGTTCTCTGTTTAAGTTGACGGCTCCACTGCACTCATGTACTGTATATTCATTACAATGGAAAGACTTCAGCTTATGCGCTATAGTGGAGTTTCACAGCACTTGGTTGGTTTCTTGATACCGTGCTGTTTACCACTTTTCCTCTATTCAGTAGTCTTCTAAAGACAATGGGGCTGTTGATTAAGAAAAGTGACGTTTGCTGTTGTTGGTATGATACATTGCCTTTATCATCCTGCAACTTACAATGGGTGAAGTAATTAGAGGATCCGTCAGTGTAATTACTTTCCTGCAGGTTGGAGACATTCAAAGTATTAAAAAGTCTTTAGAAAAACAGCCCAGCTTTATTGAATGTGTTCAGGTCATTAAAGACTGGTACAACTTGTGTATGCCAAACACAAATTACACACACACACACACACACTCATTTAGCAGTCAGCCTTTAAAAACATAATGCTCTTTTTAATATTTCTTGCAGTCAATAGGGATAGGGTAGGATAGGAATATGGGATATGGAAACCCCTTTGGCTAATACATTCTGCCATAGCTAACATTTACCTTACAGGACTAATCAGCTGTTTCTACAGTTTGCTTCTTCCCGGATAGTCCCATGGCGTGTCTTGGTCTCCAGACAGCATGAGACATGGCTAATACCCGCAGACTTTGGGGATCAATATAGTATTTCTGAATGAAAGAACAACTAAAACTTTCTCAATTGAACCAAATTCCTGAAGACCTAGCTCAGTTTTATTTTTTGTAGATGGGTTAGATGCAGCCAAGGCGATTCATTTTGTTTCTTCTACTGTTTACTTACAACTTCTGACATAACTATGCTGTAGCCTTGTTTGTGATGGAAACCCGCCTAATTCGCATTTCTTTGTTTGCGTCATTTCAAAAGTGTGCTTTAATATTTGCTTGCAAATGGCATGGAAAAAACAACTAATGACCGCATAATAAGATGATCTAGTTTCATTATTATTAAATGAGGACTGTGTGTGTATGCAGCCAAAGCAACATTTGAGAGATTACTATCTCAAACAGCATGCTCTTTGTAGCACTAACCACACACCGGCCCCAGCACCAGCATGACTCTACACACACCATCAGTTAACTTGGCCTCTCGCCTCCCCGAATGAAACTTTATGAATTCTTTGCTTATGTGCTGTAGCTTGCCATACAACATAGACGACTTCCTTTTGAAACATACATCTTCGCCTCACTTTAATGAAGTTGCCATGTCCACCTAACCACTCCAGAGTTGCCAGCCAGAGTTTGGTAGTCAGCACTTTCTACTCTTGTTTTATTTGAGTAAGCATTCCATGGACTACACATACTGTTGACAGTCTCTATTCAGACTCTTGACTTCAAGTCAGAAGTAGCAACTCTCAATCTGCCCCTCTGAGCCCAACAGAGACCTGCATGTGGGGGATAAGAGCATTCACAGAACATATATTTTCTGTGTTATACTTGTGTTTCTTAAAGCAAAAGTAAGTGACTGAGTCTTTATATAAGTGAAGCTCAATGATGTTACTCAATACCTAATGACCCAGCCATTTACCCAATCAGGTGCTGAGATCGCTGGTTTTGAAATCCACCTTCTGACCCTTGTCCTCTTAAACTTTCATACACTCAAAATTGGAGGATGTTGCCACAAGTGCCTGTGTCGCAACACATTTTGCTCTCAAGCCAGAAAAAGAAATGGTAAAGTAATATTGTTTTGTGTTGTGTCTTAAATTCTCTTTACCCAACATTCATATTGGATTCCAGGTTTAATAAGCTAGCAAGCCAATTGTGTTTTTGGAAATGTTATTTCTGTCCATTACAGGCATCATAAACTGTGCCAGGGGGATGTTAATGTTGTTCAATTTCTTTAACTCCAACACATGTTCAGTTTAAAATATACTTAAGGCACATTAATGTCCAGAATCTCCACAATTGTGTTCCCCCACTCTGTTCGAGGAAAATGTAACAACCAAAGAACCTGTAGTTTTACATACAAGGAGCTGTAATAATAATAATTTTAAATAAGCAATGGATCCATTTTGTGTTGATTGATTTAATTGTTTAGTCTATAAAATATTTGAAAATGAAGCTAAGTGACCCTTGCAAGTTCTCAGCGCCTTAGGTGTCCTTTCAATTGCCTGTTTTGTCTCAGCAACAACAAATTTAGTTTATAATGATATGAGCTGCAAACATTGTAAAGTGAGTTTTAGTGGTGTGGCCCCAGCATGGCAGAATCATCTTGTCTGTTCATTGAGAAACGGTTTATAGAGTTGAATCAGGATCTCTCTGAGGGTTGAACAATATAGCGATACTATATCAACATCAATATATGAGGCTAGGTATTGTCTTAAATGTTGAATATTGTGATATGACACAAGGCTGCATTACAGTAAAGGTATGTACTTTTCTGAACTTACCAGACTTACTAGCTGTGTTATTTGCCTTTACCCATTTAGTCATTATATCCCCATTATTGATTATTTATCAAAACTCATTGTTTTAATATTTTGTGAAAACACCAATAGTCAATACTATCATATATAATATAATATGAAAATTAACATATTTGATTTTTTCCTATGTTGCCCAACTCAAATGCTAACTCTTCTAAACTTCACTAAACACATAAGGGTGGTATGTGTTGCAGGTCTATTGCATTATATCTCACAGGTTTTACTTTAGGTTATTTTGTCCATCCCCTGTGCCGTGGCACTGACTCTGCCCTTCCCACCCTCGCAAATATTTAAGGAAAGTCTCTCCAGCTCACAACACCTGTTTAGTCGGGATGTGGTGCAGAGCTCTTGCCTCCCCAACTGTTTAGGAGTTTTCTAAAAATAACATCTGGGGATGGCTGCATAGCCAGCAGGCAGAGAACACAAGGGAGCAGAGGGAAATTGGCTGCTTGTGTACTGTATCAGACCATGAGGGAATGTTAGTCAGATAGTTGTTGACTCTCTTATTCCCTGCCCGCTTCAGATTGTCACGGCTGTGTACAATGTGAGGGGAACTATTGTATATATTTAGCAGCTGTGAATCATACTCGACAGATTGGCAGGCACAGAACACAGCACTTCTTCAGAGTCCACCACCATTTGCATTTAGCGCTGGTTAAAAATGATTCAGATGCCTTGCATTACTTGGCAGCTGTTAAGTGTAGCCTACAAATTCCTAAAGGTTTACAAAGTGTCTTTTAATTTGTTTCTTTTTTCCAACGTAGTTACAGTTAGCTGTGAAATAGATGTGTGCGTTATTGTGGCTTTGTTCTTCCCAAGCTCTTCATAGAAATGTCCTTTCAAGAAATCTTCATTGTAGAACCGGCTTTCACTTGTTGATTAGGCCATTCTTTTGAAGAGTCTTTCCTTTGTGTTTCGAGTCTAAGTAAGGACCGAGAGAGGCAAATCTCACGAAGAATGCTGCATGTTAAAATGACGGATGTATACCTTTTTAAAAGACTTTTTGGTAACAGATGTAACACTATATTGATGAGGACTGGAGGGTTAAATCGGCCATCCTACACTAGACATATAGGAAATATTGGATAGAACAGTATGTAATTCTGCCCAATAGAACACATCACATTCATTATCCATTTCACTTGTTTTCATTTTAAACAAACTGGATATCCAAATACATAACACATTTTATATAAGCTCAGTCTGCCATAAAAAAAAAAAAAAAAAAGACCAGTGCTGCTTCCATGGGATCAGAATTTTAGTCAGTTGTCATGGAAAATCGGCCATGTGACAAGGGCTGGGGAAGCAGTACTCCGCACCAATGGAAGTCACAATTTTCAGATTGACAGCAATGGATTATGGATAACATTTCAAGGGGCGGCAGGTGCCACCCCGTGTCCCCCCTTTTACCCCCCCGGTGGAGACTGGCTCAGCCAGGCTGCAGACTGCTTTGTACTTCTGTCCAGGAAAATGGCTAAATGTGTCCACAACAACGCGTGGAACATTGTGACTGTATGTCCGAGTCTTCTGAACGGACGAACTGGGACTCCGTTGCCTCCTTGTCTGTTAACTGTTTGGTTAACAAGGGTTGATTATCAGTCAGAAAAAAACCCTCTAAATTAGCATCCCTAGTCCTCGAGAAGGTTGATTTCAGATATGTCACTCCGCAGGGTGTTTACCAGTTTTCATATCTCAGACCCAGGCAGTATGGTGGGCCATTACTCGGATGCAGCCTTTGTGACCCATTTTTCCGATTAGTTGCTGTGATAAGTGTGACTTCTTGTGACTGTTTACATTCCCTGTTTGCTGAGAGGCTGCCTTTGTTTTTCCTGATACACAGAAGCTCCTTTCAGCATCTGAGCGAGTCACAGCTTCTCATCCAGCTGACCCAGTGTAATTGTAATTCAGACCATTAATGAGCCGAGTAAAATGTCCTTTATGGGAAACGACAACAGTAAAACAGCTTACACTCTAGCAACTGTTGTTTTACTTGGTTGAATAACAAATTAGATACAACCTTGGCTCCCCTCTGATGGAAATTGTTTCAACTGTGCTGTTCCGCAAAGATAACTGGGTATACTTTATCTGGATTGGCAATGGCCACAGGTCCATTTCTTCATGCCTTGTTCCTGTGCAGCCTCTGCATCTCCAGATTTTGAGCATGTTACATTATTAAATGCATGACATGCAATGTGGTACAAAGACTGTCAGGACAGGAAAAATCTAAGTTGAAATGCTATCCATATTAAAAGTATGCTTAACTGAAAATCAAAATTCCAATGCATCACCGATGTGGATGAAACGAATAGGTCGTAATTTGCAGACTTAAATAGTTTTTTTAAAAGGCAGTTATAATTTAAAGACAACAGATGCTTCTGGTTTCATGTGGAGTGGGATAAAACCAGAGCTTTTCTTACTAAAGAAGCTCTGCGGTGTCTGGAGTGTGAATAACAATGTCTTGTGCCACCATTCATGGTGAGGTTTAATTTTAGACCAATCACTGGCTCACCATGTGTAAGTTCCCCTGCAGCTGCTAATGCATATCTGGTTTTCCCCCTCTTTCTGTCTCTGTCTCGCTCTTCGTACGTCACCGTCACACTTTTCCACTCCTCCTAATCTATATTATTTGGGAGTCTGAGGCATTTTGCCTCATCCTGTCAACCCTGACCATCCTCAGCCTGCACCAGTTATGTGTTTGCAGCTGTGTATCAGCACGTCAAGCTACGGCAAAAGAAAAACCGCTGCATAAATGGTGGTTGTCTTTGCAATTCTGCGGCTAACAAAGAGGATCAACACCTCCGCCGTTTACAAACCGAGTCAGGTTACATGCCGTCTGCCACGCTGGCATGACCTGCAGTTAAACAGAGACACAGTGGATTATATTTCATAACAGGAGAGCACGGAATCACAGTTCTGACGTGTTGCCTCTAAATAGCAACTAAAACGCAATCATCCACAATCCACAGCTCCAGTTTCTATTGGCCTACTGAAAGTAATCATCCTGCCAAGGTTTTCATTTGGATACTGAATAATTGATTTGGCACACGCCCATAGAATCTGCTGCCATTGTGTTTTTTTTCCTCATTACAAATTCTAACCCAGGATAGTGCTATAGGTTAGTCTATGCACTGCCATAGCTAAGTAGTGTCAACTAAATCAAATATCACAATACCAAATTATTGAGATTTCAAACATATTGTAATATATTGCAATGTATTATCTTTTACCAACTTAATTGTGTTCCTAATGGAAAACCTTGTCAAAAATCGATTCATCTGAAAATGTTGGGAAAAAAGAATTGACTGCATCGTCTAGTGGACTGAAAAAAACAATTTATTTTATTAATCTAGTACAAAGAAGTTAAAGTCATGTAAATGTGCAATTTATACAATGGAAGATTGATAATTGGTGTTTATACAGCATAGCCCATGGAAAATATTGTGATATTACGTTGTATTGGCTTTGTCAGTTGATTAGGTTGTAAACTTTTAAAGACAGAACCAAAGTTAACATTTTAAACATTTTTAAATACATTTTAACTTAAATTTT
>NC_045738.1:22589857-22590136 GCF_008692095.1 Etheostoma spectabile | reverse complement strand
AAAGGGGATTTCATGACTCTACAAAGTTAACGTTCTAGCATTTAACAGAACTTAATTTTACCATTTTTAACTTTGTACCATTCTTTTAATTTTTTTTCAAACTCAAAATGAAATATTACTTTAGCACAAACCCATTAAACCCAAAAACAATTGAGTCAATGTTGCAATGTGTGTTTTAACCAATCTACAGAGCAGTTAAACATAGCAAGCAGCATTTCAAACATCCTGAAAGTAAATAAACCATTTCACCGACCATTGGCGTCTTTGGACCGAACGTGT
>NC_045738.1:22570905-22589847 GCF_008692095.1 Etheostoma spectabile | reverse complement strand
AACTTGGAGCGTCTTCTCTCTGCAGTTTGTTTCCCTGAATGACTGAGCGCCTCAATTTCTTAACAGCTGCTCCAAATCAGTGCTAATGATCAGGTGCAATGGCAGCCAGTTTGCTGCTGCCGGTGCACTCTGGGAAGTGCAGTTCTATGAGAGAGCTTAACAAACAGAGGGCGTTTCTCAATCTGTGTTCTTGTGAACGTCATGTTTGGTGGCCAAAGTACTGACCCATACACAAGTTGCATTTCGCAAGAACAGTTAAAATCCCCGGATGTGATCTCGACACGCCCATTTTACCGAGGATACAATCGGATGGTAACTTGTGTGAACTTGGCCGGGCCGGTATCCCAGCATTCAATTCGGGTGTAAAGGCGTATGGTTTCCGGTACACAGATTTTCACAATTTTGTCTATTATTAAATCAATAAATTCATTTTTAAGATGTTTTAAGGCGAGAAATCAGCTGTGTAGATTTTGAATATAGGCAGTTCAACAAAAATTTATGGTGAATTAGACAGACATTTAGACAGACCCCTCTGGCCCCACATTTAGACAGACCCCTCTGGCCCCATTAGACAGACCCCTCTGGCCCCCACATTTAGACAGACCCCTCTGGCCCCACATCTAGACAGACCCCTCTGGCCCCCACATTTAGACAGACCACTGCAGCAACAACAATGGAAGAGGAAAGCCAGGTCCACAATTGTAAGATATTTAAAACAATTTTCCGTCCTCCTCATCCTCTCGCAGGCTGCTCTTCTGCTTCTCGGTAAAGTGTACTGACGGCAGTGGCTAACTTTACCCAGTCCCTCTATAATTTGAATACCTATTTTAACGTTTCTTTTCTGCTTTCAATTAAAAGTGAATCCCGAACAATGTTACAAGGATTTTTTCTTGCCCTTGTGTCGTTATTTATACAGTTATTGGCCCGTGATACTTAATAGCACTTTAAATGAAAACGTAACAAAACAACAAGGCGGTGTGAAGGGTGACCGTCCATGCTTTATTATGAATACACACATCAATGCTAACTATAAAGTGGCAAGCGCCCTCTTTGCTGGGGGTGTTGCGCAATAACAGGGAGAGCGCTTTGTCTCAAAACTGTCAACAGCGTTTTGTGTGCTTCTGAACTTGCGAGTTCATTCTTCCAGGTACAGCCAGCAAGTACGGTCTCCCCAAGAACACAAGTCCGTTCTTTGCTTACTTGGTATTGAGAAACGCCCAGAGACTGTATAAAATAGGTTTTACAGCGCTCCCAAGAGCTGCCATGCTCTCCCTTCTCTCCATTGAAGCCTCTATGTTTACAGGCTTGTGGTGATGAGCAATGTGCTACAGGTGCCAAAAAAATCTATGTTTGGTACTGCCATTGGTTTTGTTTTGTCGAAATCAAAAAAATTGTGAAAAAGAATCGTGATATCAATTCTAAGCAAAAAAATCGTGAATTTTTCCCCAAATCGTGCAGGCCTACTATACACTAACCATTACTTTACTCCGATCATTTTCATCAGTTAGCATAGCTTCACGTGATCGACACCTTTAATCACACACACCGTGCGGCACAGACACACACAAACCGAGATGGCACGCGGCACCTCACCAGTGTCCATCCAAAGAGTGTCTCGTAGCTTGCAGTCCGTCTTTCCTAATCAAACGTTTTTTACAGAAGCTTCTTCAATTCAATTTCAATTCAATTTTATTTATATGACGCCAAATCACAACAACAGTTATCTCACTGCGCTTTTCATAAAAGAGCAGGTCTAGACCATACTCTGTGATGTTATTTTACTGATTCTACCAGGAAGCCACGCTTACAATTCAAATAATTTCAATTTTATTTATAGTATCAAATCATAAGTTATCTCAAGACACTTTACAGATAGAGTAGGTCTAGACCACCCTAGTAATTATTAAAGTCCCAGCAATTCTAGTAATTCCCCTAAGAGCAGGCAGTGTGACAGTGGTGAGGAAAAACTCCTTTTAGGAAGAAACCTGGGCCAGACCCAGGCTCTTGGTAGGCGGTGTCTGACGGTGCCGGTTGGGGGTCTGATGAAAAGTGGCAATAACAGTCACATTAAAGATAATGGAACAGTGAGTAAAAAAGTAGTAGTAGTTCATGTCATAGCAGGGCGTTACAGTATGTAGCGTGGCACAGCAGGGCGTAGCAGGACACCACAGAACGTAGCAGGGTGTAGTGCAGCAGGACCACGGCGACAGCTGCAACCAAGATCTTGGTGTCATCCTAATCCAAGGAAATATGTTGGGCGAAAAACATAAGGAGAGGAGAGAGCAGAGAACAGGCTGTTACATCCTGGAGCCGATATCGGTATACACAAGAAGAAAATCAGATTTGACTGTTAAGCGCAAGAGACATCACTAAATTTAGTTTTCTTTGTCCAGCGGGGAACTTGGTTGGGGGTTTGCCGGGATCCTAAAGAGAACTGTTTTGGCGAGGTAGAAGGTAATATGTGTTAAGCTGAAGACATATTTTAGTGTGCAGCTCGGTTATCTGAGCAAATACATGTATCAGATCGGTCCTCGGTAGCTGATCAGGACATCCCTGACTACATGATCAGAGCTGATAGTAGGTTCACTTTAATCCACTCAGGTATTAGACAAATCCACACACAGACCCCAGATCTGTGACAGTAAACAAGAACCTAACCGAGTGAGTAATGTTAGATCTGAAGCTTAGATACCACTGCTCTAATATTAGTCTAAAATGGATAAGTGCACTTTAAAACAGAGAAAATAAAACATCCAAACTAATTTATAATACTATAATATCCTTGGTGGTATCCAGTCTCATTTGACAACACGAGTAGTAAATCCATGTATTTGCTAGCTCAATGAACAACGCCAGCAGTATCGTCTTTACTAGACTGATATTTACACCTGAAGCAGCTCGGATTCCCCCTCCCCTCTCACTTTCTGCCAGGCAGTCCTGAGACCCAGAAATAGCAACACTGGTGGATGACTCATCGATCTATCAAAGATGCCTGATGAGACACTGATAAAGAGACACATTAGTTATGTGCTACATTAACAAAAGGGACACTGGGTCAGAGTACGACTGACATAAATCCTTCACCTAAACTTGGTGACCTCCTCCATTCGACTCCGTTCTTGGCCCACACACCCTACACCTCTGATTAACAAAGTGTTTTGCCCATTTGCCCATGCGCCTTTCTCTAAGCCCTAAATCAAAGGCTGCCCCTTTTCTAGATCTTCATCCCAAGAGTCCCCTTCCAGTTTCTTTTATCTCCCATCATTTGCTTCTGTCTTTCATCTACTTGCTTCAACATTCCATCCACCCTCTTGCCTTCATCTCCATACTTTCTCCAAACCGCACCCATCCCCCCCAACTGCTTAATGGGCCTTCTTCCATCATCTTCTCTTACATTCTCTGCCTTCTGCCCTGTCCTGTACCTTCTAGTACCTTCCAACCTTTCAAGGTCCTTTGTCAAAAAGTGGGAAATTCTGAATATTTCTATTATTTTTAAAAGGGGTGACTCTGAATATCCGATGCTTCGATCGAAGATTCGACTGTGGGATTGGCAGTTGAATCTTCGCAAAGGCATAAAGCTTCAGTTCAGACAAAAGTTCTGCGACAAAACCATTTGAAACTTGCAACTACTTGCATTGCGCCGTTCTGCAACGTTGTGAAACCTGCCAGTTTACACTAATGCAATTAGATGAGACAGTGTATCATCTTCATAGGAACAACTCTTTGTACTTCCGTTCTAGGATTTCAGTTTTTTTTGTAGCTGGATATATCCTTTGTTTGTATCTAAATATGAAGGTGGATCACATTAGTGATAGTCAGATGCTTGCTATGGTTGCATTTCTAGTGATAAAATGGCAAAAACAACGCTTTATTTCTCTGATTCACTGCTTTGTTCTAACAACGCTCGCTTTCTTCAGTCACTCTTAGCTCACTCGACCATGTTACCGTGATCGTGGGCGCTGGTTGAAGCTTCAGCCAAAAACTCGACCAGTTGAAAGTTTGTAACATAGATAAAAAAAAGTATTATGAGTTATTTTATTTCTATAGTTATGAAACAAGGATCCTGCCATTTTGGCTAAATGGGGGTACTCAAAGTCTTATTTTACATAGAACGACCTGTTTTCTCCCAATAAGTTAACATACAACTTATTATGATTCCACGATCAGTCGACCATCGGCAAGACAATTCTGATTGGACGATGTAAACTCTTAGTCGGGAGACACCCAAAATTTTTAATGCCGGAAAAAAACTGGAGCTAGCACAACTCTACACCTCAGCTGCCACTTCCCCATGCTACATCACCGCCTTACCCAACCAACACGTAGCACTGAGCCCTCCCTTCTCCTTCATCCCCCCTCCGGTTCAGCCCCCACTTTTCTTCTTAGCACCCCTCGCTTCCCAACCGAATCCATCTTCTTCTCTGCTCGGGCTCACATCCAGAGCAGCGGAGCCCTGATGGAGGTCAGCCTGGTCTCTTTCTGCCGTGAGAGACAACAGGGGAAGGACGGCAAGGTGAACTGCTCTCAACGGCTATCACTGAGCTGTATGGTGGGTGAGTAGGAAGAAGGGAGGGAGAGAGAGAGAGAAAGAGAGAGAGAGTGGAGGACGACAGTGCGATCGAGGGAGAGCGAGGACAGGAGGGTAGAAGCAGAGCGAGGGAGAGGGAGAGAGAGGGAGAGAGAGCAAGTGGTCCGGCGCTCACAGCTCACATCGCTGGCTGGCTGGCACACTGTTGTCGAATGAGCTGTCTACCCACGGGGCTGGGAAACGGCAGCTTGTGACAAGCTGGGGAAAGGGGAACATGAATGTAATGCGTACCTTGCCTCGCTTGCTTTCAGATACAGGCCAGAAGAAGACTCCAGAGAAGAAGGATGGGAGGCGCATGTCGTTCCAGAAACCCAAAGGGACCGTTAAATATTCTGTGAGTAGCGCAAAAGCAACTCTGTGTTAATGTTGTTATGTGTGTTTGATGCTTTTCTGCTCCCATGCTGCTGCTGCTGCTTCTGCGTGTGTGTCTGCTGCTGCTGCTGCTGGTTTCTGTAGCTCTGACTAGGTCTGGTAATATTCTAGCTTTAGCTGTTGTTGTTGTTATTGTGTGTTGTGAAGACACCGTGTCCGACCATGCTTGGTAGCTCATAAGTGAGTGGGGAGAAGTATTTTGTAGATTTTGCCAGTGTAACACGTGTACCTCATTCTCCAAATGTTTACATTAAGGACTGTGTGTGTGTGTGTGCTCGCGCACATGTGTGTGCATGTGCACAGACACAATGTGCTGTATCTTCTGTGTCCCGTGCAGCAACGCTCAGCTCCGTTTTGCATGTTGATATATAGAAAAGGATAGAGAGGAGTTGTAGTAGCTGTGTGCGTTTCCTTCAGCAGGATCAGACCCGGACAGATAGGCTGTGTATTTGTTTTTCCATTGGTGCCACGTATTGGAGAGCATTCCACCACAGAGTTTTGCTGTGCTCGCGTATGACCTTCCAACTGCGTTGTCATTTCTATTGATTTAGCTGTTGTGTAGGAGAAGGGGAGGGGGGAGGGGGGAGAGAGAGAGGGGAGAGAGGGAGAGAGAGAGGGGAGAGAGGGAGAGGGGGCTCTGGTTCCCTGGCGTGAGCTGAAAATGGAGCCTGTCTCTGCTTTGCCTGGTTGTGTTCTTCAAATGACCCTCAAATCCCGCTGCAGTCTGACTGCTTTTCCTTGCCGCTCTCGCCGTGGCAACGGCAAGAAGTGGGATTGCTGTGGCTCTGCTCCGGCAGTCTTCCTGTCTGCTGACGAGAGAGGAAGAGATGATGTGAGGAAAGAGAGAGGAAAGGAAAGGGAAGGAAGCGAGTGAGAGCAAGGTCTCTCACTGGCACTCCACTCTCTTCACCCAAACTCCAGCTCCAGGAGCCGCTTCACTGTAGCTTTCACTGGGATCGCCTCTCTTTCCCCCATCTCACCAACACCTTAGCAACAGAGACACCAGCTCCACCTCTACCTCCTTCCCCACCTGTCAGTCATCCAAGGCCTGCTGATTGACAAGGCCCTTGTTTCTCTTCCAGGGACTTGGAACAGCCAGAACTCCTCCTACAGGATATGTGTCCTGAGCCAAAAGTGTCATGGCCCTGATATGACCTGAGAAATCTAGTGTTTAGAAAAAGGACCATATCTCAATCGCACAGCATACCAATTTTGTTCTTGTCAGCCATCCCTATCTCTTCCTCTTTCCTCCTTATTTCCCCCCACCACTAGTTTGTTATTAGTGTGACGGATGGATGCTGCAGCGCCACGTAGCGACAAGACTCTGGGCTGCGGAGAGTGATTAAGGCGATGTGACCAAGCCTCCCGTACGCTGTCAGAGACACATGGTTGCCACTGTCCCAGTGATTGAGAAGTGGCTTTATCTTAAACTCATCTCCCGTGCCGGAGATGGCCAGTGATGTTTCCTTATTTCGCTTGCCAGCAGATGCGTTTTTAATCTACCGCCCGGCGGCCACAGGAAAAAGGAGGGTTTCCTCTTATGCCACCTTATCAATTCAATCTCCCTCCCTCCCTCCCCCCTCTCCTCCATCTACCTCACACACAGGCTTCTTCCTTTTTCGTATTGAGAAATAACCTGAGCAGCTGCAACCCTGCCTAGACACTGATAACGCACGTCCATTCAGCCAAGTCCAGCTATTGGCTGACCTGCATCCAATTAAAAAAGTGTTTGAAGTCCGTGGGAACAATAGAGATAGATGAGGAGACAGAAGGACGCAGACAGAGAGAGGCAAAGAGCAGCACAGAGGTGAGCTGTTGGGGGGGGAGAGGACGGCCAGTCAAAGTCAAACTAATTGAAGAACAGAGTGCCGGCCACACATATTTATCTCCAGACACACCAACTTTGTCACACCACAGACATAGACGCTTCAGTTGGGATGCTGTTTTGGATCCACAGGGTGTGTCGGGTGATGGCTTGCAGAGACACATCAAAAAAGCGATGGGAAAGCCTCACACTATTTTTAGTTTTGTAGCTTTGGCCATGATTTCAATCTATCACTTTTTAATTCTCTCATAATTGTGAAACGGTGATAATTCCTCTGACAATAATCATGATATCAAAATCTCAAATCGTGACATCCATAGTTTAGGCACATTAGTTTTGTGGCAAAACCAAAAGCCCACAAAAATAATATTCCCCCACACAATGATGGTACTTATAGTAGACTGAACCAGGAAGTTGTTCTCTAAACCATAATGGATGTTTACAACTAACAATTTGGGGAGTGACACTGTTTGCCTTCATTTTCTTCCAAATATATTTGGATAATGTGAAGGGTTTGTTTAATACTTGTCTGATCAGGGCATCATAGTGGCCCACTTATTCTAAGACACTGACAATGTAATGATAGCATCCCCTGATCCACTAGTCTTTTCCTGTCACCTTTCTACTGCTTAATAGCAAAGACAGGCATACAGTATATGTCCCTAAATAATAATCTGGTCGTTTTTCTAACCAAAAGCAGACATGGCCAAAACTACAACGATAACCTCTTCTTTGTGATAAATTGGAGTTATTCCTCAAGTTGAGTCGTTAGTTTTTGGCCTGAGCCGCCCTACACACACTCTGTCTCAGTCTGTTGCAGTGCTCTCAGCAGAACTGGCACAGCAAAGCTCTCATTACATTTTGTATAGTAACACTAGAGAGCAGTTTTATGGGAAAGGCTGTCTCGCTTCCAGTTTGTAGGCCGGCAAAGAAAGAAGGAGGTTGTCAGCATTCATGGTGTTGTCATTCTGGCCAACAACATGATCAGTCATGATCAGCTGCATGTGTTCCCGTGGGCTGTAGTAAAACAGTGGTCATGGCCCTCAGTCATTAAATAAATGTGTGCTCACTTTTTCAACACGTGGGTTGGGCTATCAACTATCACATGATGATGATTACATTTCGTATTGGATGGATTACTATGACATTTTGAACACACATTTATACATCAATCAGGATGAATTTTAATACGTTTAGAGATCCACCAACAAAGGGTTTCCCAAACATTTTCTTCGGGTTTTTTTCTACTTCCTTGTCTTGAAACAGAGCAGACTGACAGAACACCTGATGCGCCGCATGTTTCTCTGTGAAGAGACGAGACAGAAAGAGAAAGAGAGGTGCGCCACATTCAGCTGTTTCTCCTCGAAAGGAGGGTCAACAAAACAACGCTGCATTGTTTAGACTGGGAGATTGGCAGTCAAATCAGGCTCCTTTGCATTGGTGGTTTTGGCGTTTTCTGTTCTTCTGCTTCACCTTCACCTGGCAGTCCTTTTACAATCCTGTCCATGCGTTACTAGCAGTGCAGCAGAACCATGCATCATTCATTTATTTATATGTAGTCTTTGCCTCCCCCCCCCCGGCCCCCTTCAAGTGGTGCGCCCCCCAGTTTGGGAACCACTGCCCTAAGGTGTAGTGCCATCATCAGGTCACTTACATATATTTTGCTGTGTGGCCCAAATACTTGCAAAACCAATGCCACTCCCATCAGCCTCAGCTTTATTTTGTCTAAGTAATAAATAGCAAACCTTGGTGCACATGGCAAATGGCCTTACTAAACATCAACTGCTGTGGCCAAGTACAGCTTAACAATTCTGCTGAAGAACTACTGTATATGAAATAGAGTTTGATCCAGATGTGAGGAGCCAACAGTCTGCAGGCTAAATGGATTTCTGCTGGGCTTAAAGGAAGTCCTGTGGGCTTTAGAGGACTTGCGGACATTTGATGAGTCATACGCTGAGAGGCAGGTGTGTGTGCATGTTCACAAAGAGAGACACACACACATCGGCGACAATCTTAACTCTGCACCCTCCTGACAATCAGTCACTCTGATTGCATTATTCACCACTGGGTAGGCGAGGAGATCCCAGTGTTTCAGCTCTTTCACAGCTCCCTGTTTGAGAGTAGGAGAACAAGTCAAAGGGTGATGGAGAACTGAGAGATTGGAAGGGTATGTGGAGGGCAACGGTAAAAAGGATGGAGGAGGGGATAAAGGGGAATGCATATGGAATGCATCTATTTATGATAGAGACAGCAACTAAGACAACACCCAGATGTCAGCATCTCACTCTGTTCCCTTTGTGTCAAAGCATTCTTATATGAACTATAGCCTGTGATTCCTGTTAGTTAACCAGAGGGAAAAGCTTGAGAGACAAAACATTGTTTTCAATTGTCTTTTCATTAATCATTGATCATTCCAATCATTCATTACTTGTTTTTATGTTAACACCATGTGTTAACAAGCGATGGGACTTCGCTAGCCAAATCAGCCCTTAGCATACTTTTGTAACTGTGACCCTTTTAAAACATCAAATGTCCCATCACTACAACCTTCCTGGGCCCAATTGTCCACATAAAGCCAAGGACAGTATCAATGCTGTTAGCAGGCTTCTCATTTTCAGATTTGATAAGCTATAATACTTTGTTAGTTAGCCAAGCTACAAAATGACTTGGCTGTTAATTCCACTTTTAAATATAATGATTAGAGTAATGAAAAGGTACATTTAAGTTTCCCAGTGATGTAGCTAGTAACACCTAATATGTAACACCTAATATGGACCTGGCTTCTCTAGATACAGATGAACTTGGAAGTTGACTAAAATATTTGTCCATGGCACACCAATTTAGCCCGGATGGAATGAGAATACTTTCTAACCCTGTTTTTAAATCCATATGATTTCATGAATTCTTAAAATTCTTGTTTCTTAAAGAATCAAAATGTGTTCCATGTCTATCAGTCACCCTGTCATTTTAATGTTATTTTGCAGCACTCACCATGTGTACATTGTATTGTTTATTGTCCCTCCCAATAGAAAACTACATTGACAAAACCCTGGCTTAAACACGGCCTAAGCTTTGTCATTTCAAAGTTTAAATAGTGCGTCTCTTTTGGCTTTGCTGCTTCTTGCGTGTCATTAGATCCCTGCATATGTGTTGGTAGATCAGTGGGAAATCTAACAAAGCCTGAAGCAGGAGGTCATCACCTGTCACAAGGAGGAAGAGTGAAACAGACAACTTGTTCTGTGCCCCATTGAAATGGACAGAAGGATGTGACTTTCTCCTCCGTCACTTATAGAGAGTCTAAATATAGTTCTGCAAACGATCAGCTAGGCTGTGGTCGCACACAATAAACATGCCGTTAGGGTAGTAACGACAAAGTTGCTATGGCAACTGTCATGCTAAAGCTGGGCTTCATCCTTCATTATAAAATGAGAAGCGATAGCTGCTTTAATATGGCATTATGGGTGATTAAACTGTACACCGTAGAGTTTTATCTCCAGGTTGATGACGACACAGTCGATTTATTGCGATGATTATGGTTTTGAAAAAAGAAAACAATTTCATTAAGAATCAAAGTTGGTCTCAGTGCAGAAAAGGGTCCTTACGTAAAACTGTGGACCAGCCAACAGCTGTCAATTGTTACCTTTTTAACAGATTTCTGCTTTATAATCCAACCACGAATCCGTAGCTCTGCTTCTTATTTCCTTCGTTTGTCTTTTGCAGTTGCACTCATCGATTTGCACTCATGTTCCATACTTAAAGTTCCTACCAAGAAGCCAGTGGACTCTTTAATGGAACTATTAGTCTTTGGCTGTCCAGCCGACTGCCCTTGTTGAATCTGTGTGTTCTCTCCTGTTCAACAAGAGTGACCATTAGCTAGATGTCGATCACTCTCAAGATGGCTGTCGCGGCCTTCCTCTACCCTTCTGCTCAGAAGGACAGATGTCGCCCTGACGGGAAGAGGCTTAATTATTCATCCCCAGTTTCCGATGAATAATGGGTATTATTGATCTGGAGGATGGGAAGATAGGGTGTACCTGTCATTAGTGGCTATGATCCTGATTGTGATTGCTCTCTAGTTTCCTTTCCCTCCCTCCCTCCCTCCTTCTGCTGTCATTGTGTCAATATCAGGTCTTTATCAGTGGGTCACATTTGCATGTCCCCTTTCCTCTGCCACTTAATTGAGTTAGAGATAGCTCCTCTTACAGTACAATCAATGGCTACATCTTTTAGCAGTGTTATTCCTAGGGTTGTCGAAGACTTAGGTGTATGTATTTGGCGGGGGGTTAAGGGGTCTTCTCTTAAGAAAATGGGACGTTATTCTATAAAAAATGCAATTTCACACATCACGTTGGACTAATTGCACCTCCGCTCTCCTCTGCCACTTAATTGAGTTAGAGATAACTCCTCCTACAGTACGATCAGTGGCTGCATCTCTTAGTATCTCTAGGTATGTCGAAGACTTAGGTGAACATAGAAGAAGTCCACTGGGGACTGACTACAATTATTAGATCTGAGAGTCTTTGTCTCTTTTGATGATTTTACATTCATTCGGCCTGGGTGCTGCACCTAAACCTTATAATGGCAGGGAAAACCTTGTTATAGGTTGGTGGAGTTGCATGTACTGTGTGTGTGTGTGTGTGTCATTTTAGTGATCCCTTGGTAGTTCTGTGACGTAAAACGCTGCTTGTGTTGTGAACGTCACTTCCCTATGTAGATGTAGTGATTCATTAAGCTTTAAAGGCAAACTGGAATCAGACTATAATTACACCACTTTTAGTGCCAAGATCAGCCCACCACCTGGCTTTGCCAATGTTTACTTCATTGAACAGCGGATATTTTTATCCATATTGATTGGCTGCGATCCTAAAACAAAGAACTACCAGAGCAGCTATTTGATGCAAGAGCCAGTAGCTGTCATCAAGTCAGGGTAAGCTTTAAAATATCTATGTTTGAGAGCAAAAGGCAGAGGATTTGTCAATACATGTCTAATAGGTGACCCTATATTGCACAATGCTGAAGAAGTACCATATAAAAACAGTTGTTTTAGCAGCTGTAAATGTCCTGTAGACCTGAATGTCCTGCAGGTCAGCTTTGTGCTGAGCAACAGAGGAGCTATAAAGCTAAAAATAAATAGTTTATGGAAGAGACGGTAGCTAATAGCACCTAGGGAGAATCGATGCCCTGTGCTGAAGCTGCCTGGAAGAAAGGCTCTGACGCGCTCGTTATTAACTCCTTACGTAAAAAGGAGAACTCCTGTCGTCTCCTAAAACAAGACTTAATACAATTTTAAATCAATTTCCAGTCATAAACACTTACAGTACGGCTTCATAGAGCTGATTAGATGACAATTCGTCAGGGACCTTAAAGGCCCAGTGTGTAACGTGTTTAGTTGTTTGTTATCAAAATCGGTGTTGCCGGTTCACAAACGTATTCCTATTGGCTTGAAATTTTACGTTTCCATATTCATGAACTGGGGTAGACGCTCCATATTCAATTTTTGTTTTACTGACTAATTAACAATGTTAAAACCATCATAATTATAACGTTCAAAAAGTTATTTCTTATTTGCACAATTTAACAGTTTATTATTTACAATTTACATCATAACAATGTAAACACTGCCACACTGGATTTGTTTTTCGGACTCTGCTCTGCCATTTATTTAAAAATAATTTTAAAAAAACACAGATCAGTGTCAATTCTGCAATCATCTTCCATTCACATCACCCGAAAGATGTGTGCAATGTGCATCATGTGGACGAGTGCACTGTATATGGCTAACTGTGCGAGGGTAAAAAGCTTTCATCAACATCTACGACACAGCCTTGATTGCATTGATTGCAGCATTGCTTGAGATATAATCAGGTCATCACAAATTGCCCTTTGTCAATACATTTAAATAATTTCAGAAAACAATGAACCTGAAAAGTAGCCATTGAAATAAAGTTCTTGATTTGGAATTTAAGACATGATGCTAGTGGTGGAGGGGCAGTGGAGGAGCAGTGCATTGTCTGCATGTGAACTGCCGCGTCTCCAGCAAAAAACGCCGGGAAAAAACTACCAGTGAACGCAGCAGCCGCGTATCGGCCAATGCTAATACACGTAAAAAACGCAAACATCTGCCCAATATATTGACCGGCCAATAAAATCGGTCTATCGTGTATGCTCAAATCTCTCTTAGTATATTGATAGTTTCAATGCTCACTGTAACACGATGTATTAATCAGGTATTATTTATCCATCACAAGTTCCCAGCAGACAGGTGATCCCAGCAAAATCAAAGGTCAAAAGACATTGAGGTGTCCTCTCTCTGTTGTTTAATGATTGTAAAGTGCATGATATAATTATTGATCCAGTGGAGTGGGACCATAATTTGGGAAGATTATGCAATTATGAAACCTAATAACCGCCAATGCCAAATAAAATACACGTGCATGTAGAAGTAACATACATGATCCTTTATTGTTAAGGGACACATAAAAATGCAATAAATCAACTAAAATGAATGGCAGAATTTTCAAAGAATATATTAATTATTTTACACACTTTTATATAAGACTTTATATTTTGCCCTCATCACTGACTTAATCAGCTATTTCTAATGAACTCAACAACTGCATTAATATATTTATCAAACCTTTAACAATATGAAAAACTGTCTTCATACACACAATATAACCATAACAACGACTGTCACATGAATAATTATATAGATAATAATGGTTACAATGTTGACCATTGAAATGCCAATGAAACGGCAACAGGATTAATCTAGCCTGGCGGCTGCTCTGGAGCAGGTTAGCTGTACAGAATAAATCTCCACGGTAACGTATGTGCCCCTGCTTTCATGAAACCGTGTCACGGCTAAATTCAGCCAGGATAACTGCATAGTTCCGGCTTAATCCGCTATCGAGGTTTTGTAAAAAAGCTCGCAGTTTCAGAAACCAGGATATGATGTCCACAATTTTGCATCTGATCACTTAACTTTGTGTATTTCAGACAAGATTGGTCTGTAATAACGTTCATTTCTAAACCCGACAGCCATGAGCTTTGTCCACGTCTTCACTGCCCTGGTTGCTGTGCAACCTCCATTTAATTTAATCGTAACTTTGATCAAATTATTAAATTAAATCTGGCCTGATGAACAAGCAGTGAAGATATAAGGGTATCAAATAGCATTTTAAAATATGAAGGATGCCTTCTAATTTGATTTGTTTCTAAGAACTGATCAAATTAACATTTAATCTAGCAGGACAATTTAATCATTTCTACAAACTGCTGTTATTGTGGATCTCCACTTTGACCCTTCAAGGTGATCTGTCTGTGAACAGGGCAAAAATAGACATCTGGATTAACAGGCAGTCTGTGTAAAGCATTGGCATTTTTTCCTTGTCACTTGCTACACTAACTGATGAATAATTAGGTTTTGCAAAGGGCTGTAGTCAACCAAAGAAAAGCTTGGTTGACTGAAATTCTACCTCTATTTTTTTGCTTCTAGATTAACTACTAACTTCAGTCTACCTGGTGGTGTTGTGTGTTCACCAAAGCGTTTTTCCCTGCGTGAGTTAAAGGAGAATTCAGGTCGATTCCAACACAGATCTGTAGTTTCTAAATGTTGAGGTCTGTCAGTAGAGAGAAAAAAGAAACCAATTGGTGCTGCCTACACTGTTATCCTCCTGCTAGAGTTAGCACCAAACAGGCTTCAACAGGGCAAGATTTAAACCTGTTTTTAGCCTCTAAACATATTCAAAATGTCATTAAAAGTGCCTACCCATGTGCAGTGATTCCTCCCGAGTGAACATAGTGAATATGACTGCAGTTAATGTGACAGAAATGCATTAAGTTGTGTTAATTCAGCTGGGTTTAGTTTGTTGAGACAGCAGTTAGAGAGCTTAGGAACCGTCTACAAGCTACAACACAGAAAAGAGCAAAAACAAAAATATGTAGGCTATCAATTTAATGGTTAAAGAATGTAGTGTTTCCAAACTTACCTCAATTGTAACTTGTCTCCTGCTAGTTGTACTACAGCACTTACTTTAAAAAAATAAGCATATGTTTATTTTTGAAAATATGTTTGTATCTCTTTTTGTAGTTGTAGTTTGTAGACGGTCCCTTGCAGTATCACCACAGGAACTAAACACAGCTGAATCAGCACAACTTTCATGCATTTCTTTCGCATCTACAGCAGTCAGATTCCCTGTGTTCACCCAGAAGGAATCACTGCACATGGCGGGCACTTTTAATGACATTTTGAACGTGTTAAGAGGCTAAAAACAGGTTTAAAACTTGCCCTGTTAAAGCCTGTTGTGTGGTAACTCTAGCAGGGGGAGAACACAGTGTAGACAGCACCGATTAGTTTAATTTTTCCCTCTACTGACAGCACTTCAAATTCACAAACAACAGAGCAACGTGTTGGAATCGACCGTAATTCTCCTTTAATGCTCTGTTGCATATTTCTACCCTGCAAACACCGCCAGCATGGCGAGGCACTGAGTGTCTATTATGCGCTGAGCCTGGCACGTTTGGAGTTTTCTGTAATAAACCGCTGCGCCTCCAGGGCGTTTTTGGAAGAGCCAACCCAAACTTTTGAGTTAGCAGCTAGCGTTAGCAAGCTAGCTTTGTTGTCAGAACACTGAACAGGACATTTTTAGGTGACACTTGATGAAGTGTAAACACACAGTGCAACGGTTAGCATTGCTAAGCCTCTGTTCTGATTGACAGGTCGGCACGTAGCCATGCCCCAAAGCATCCGCTGGTTTATCATAATTTTTACAATAAATGGGACCATAATTTACAATACAAACATCATGCTTTTATGAAGAAGATGTTAAACTAGCGCCTGAGGCCATAAACTTGTTAGGAGAATGTTTACTTATATAAATCAAGCAATAAATCAAGAGTTATTTGGTTTTTAGTCCACATGGTATAATTTCCAGGGGAAGTCTAAAGGTTTGCATTTTGTCTTCACCTCAGTTTAATCTGGTAACATCCATTTGCAACCAGTTACCTGCCTAAAGTAGTGAATCTCCACCCATCCCATCATCATCTGCAGTGTACTTCTGCTCACCGAGAAACTACTATCTCCGTCAGCCCTGCACAGCATACCCACCCAGTCCACACTGCACAATGCATCCCTGCTCTGCCTTGTTCATTGTTGTCCACAAAAATGTCTCACTTTGCTGAGTCATGGAGACTGGATCCCAGCAGTGTGACTGACCTCAGCTCTGATTAATGTGTTCCCCCAGCGGGTAGGGCATCCAAGTCTAGTGTAGTCAACAATCTGGGCCTTGGTTTAGCATTGAGCACACTCTCAGCCCAGTGTCGTCTGACCTGAGTAGTCGTTATATTCCCGCCTAAATTAAAGGACACAAAGTGGAGGATGGTGCTTCAAGCAACATGTCGAATGTCAAGCAGACATTTCACCTCCAAAACTTAGATAGCTGTGCTCCGGAGCCAAAACAGTTGACACAGCAATATTACTGTCACTCTGCTTTCATGGTGATTAGTCTTTTACTAGCTATTTCTGCTGGATTTCAGCCTTCATTAGCTATTTATTTGATATTTTTCTCATATGACTGTATGTTTCCTCTAGTTGCCTGGAGTGGGCTTGTTTCAGACAAAGCCCCATTGGGGATGGGTGTTTAATCATTAAAAATGACACCTATATTTAGTACCAGAGGCATGGACCAACATTGGGCTGAATTAGATTTAAAGAAGATTTGTACCGGATTAAACAAACTTAGCCAGCCATGCCTAAAGAGTTTACTGCAGGGTTTTTACATGTTTGAATGTCGAGCGTTCCTTCTTCTTGCTGGGAATGCACCAGTGTTTTCCCCCATGACTGAGAGGAAACCTACTACATGTTTGTATTCAAATTCAAAGATGGATTTCCCTACAATTTAAAACCTGTGTTGTGTAGCTACTACACGTTTGTTCAATAGAAACATGTCACCGGACGTTGTCAATCCTATCTCAGTCCTAACCTGGCTTCATTTCACCACAACCCAGTCCACAGCTACGTTGTCCTGTCCCCAGCCTTGTCCCCCTGTCTCATAAACCCTGCAATGTCCCATCATCAGTAGATGCTCAAGCTAACAGGCTAAATAGAACGCGTACTAATAGCTTTTTTTGTCTTTGAGCCGTAAGATTCTTCGGGATGATGCCGTATGGCATACGCTTGTTCTTGCTAAATCAAGTCCAGTTTATATATGTCAAATATTTGAAATTCTTAGAACTTAAATCAAATATTAGTCCATGCAAGCTTACTTTCAATGTTTCTGAGTTTACTAAAGAGATAAAATGTCTCTTGAAATGCTGTCCGACACCCGTGTAATACAGCGAAGAAAAGGCTATAGCTTCTAATTTGTCCCTTCACATTGACTTTCAGTTGCTACCTGGAGAGAAAACATTTTGTGTTTGGAGCATGAGTTAGTGCACGTCACTGTTAATGATATTAACTGTGAAAACATTCACTGGTTGCAAAAGGCTTCTACATTTTTGGGATTTTCGGCTCCCTCCCCTCGATGTTGTTATGTGTTGACTTATGATCCTCTCATGTCATGTGTGACTAACTAGCACACAATGATTCTGTGTTACTAATGTCCCAGTCTGTCTTAGTTTTCCAACCTGTGGATGACTGTGCTGTATTGCTGGTGCACGAATATCCTCCTGGAAACCATATGTGTGCCTTGGTGTTTTTATAGGACTGTTTGCACACATGCATGCACTCTCTCTCTCTCTCTTTCTCACTCACACACACACACACACACACACGAACGATAGATCCACACACACTGAGGCTGTCCCACGCCTGAAAGAAAAAAAAACTACAACACACAGTGCCATTATCCTGTCCTAATTATACATGGCTCAGAGTCATCCCTGCCTGCACATTTCTCACACACGCAGGCTCTTTCTGACATGGTTGTCGTCCTTATTTGGAAAGTAGAAACTCCCGCTGGGCATTTAGGATGCTTAACTAGTTCAGACACCTGCAGCACGTCTCTGTTGTATGGATTTTAACTGGTGGGGACAAGCTAGTGCACCTGTGTAAAACTGCAGGGTGCAGCAGCTGAGCGCAGGATGTTGCCACTACAGCAGCCTGTATTAAGGGGGACTATGCAGTATTTTAGCTTAATTTACCTTAACTGAACAGCTTTGGAGTCATTAGAATGGTAGTATGACTTTGAATGATGGTCGTCTCGCTCCCCCCTTACCGCCTGTGAGCGGAAAAACCAGCCTTGCAACTTTTGGCCGCCGAGTCGCCGGCCTCAGCGTCAGGGAGTATCGCGTGATATCAGGTCTTGGGATGTAACAAATTGCTTTACGGCACGGAAACGGCAAACTGACCGAGCGAGGAGTCAGACACAAGTAAACACAGGAGCTGCCGAATATCTATTCATCTTATAGATGTTGGGGGGGGGCTCCATAGAGAAACCTGCAAGCATAAAGCGCTTAGCGCCCCTTTCAACCTCAGCTAACATGGATTGCTGCCTCGTGTTCCGCTTGCTTGTAGACTGAATATGGTTCAGGATGATATGCTTTTATTCAATGTAATAAATTGTTTAGCTACTTAGTCCTAGAGTTAGTATGATTAGGAAATGTTCGTCCTTGTTCTTTAGGTACTGTATATTTGAACAAGCAAGACAGTATTTTGATTTATACTTTGTCTTTCTAAACAGTATATCTTGCTAACATTAGCCTGCACTCTGATATAGTAGCATCCAGGATGAGCTTCCACACAGTGGGGAGATACCATGGTGGAGATGCTAGTCATGAACAGGTTTTTTAGATCATTGGTGCTTTACCCCCACAAAGTAATATTGCATCAAATGCTCCTTGGCCTTGGAAGTAATGCTTGGTTTCTACTGTAGACAGGAAGCTAGTTAGCAACAATTACAACAAGTAGGGCTCGGTATTGGTGTGTGTACGCAAAACCTTTTTCAGGTATCTACTAAAATAGTCTACAGTGTTTACACACCCAGGCTAAAGTTCATTAAAAAGAGGAATAAAATAACATCTTTTGGAAATTGATCTTAATGCCTTAATTAAATAGATTTTGGAAAATCCAACCTTTTATGATATAGATTTTAGAAAATCCAACCTTTTATGATACCCCCTTTTATAATAACCCCCCCCCCCCACATCATCACATACC
>NC_045738.1:22565547-22570895 GCF_008692095.1 Etheostoma spectabile | reverse complement strand
CCTAGAGATTGGCATGGTTTTATTTCAACTAGCCTAATAGCAGGTTTGATTTGCAATGAGAGATGATCTTATGAAAAGTTTCCCATGCCTGTCTCTAGGTATGGTGAAGGGTATATGAAGGTGTGTGTGTGTGTGTGTGTGTGGGGTGGGGGGTGGGGGGGGGATGGCTATTTTAATTCCAAAGGCTAAGGGAACATAGTCGGATGCTTAGTATCCTGATCCATGAAATAACTGGCCTTTAAAAATAAAAATCGGCCTGCCTCTTTGGGAATTTAACATAGGGGGGTGTATACTTATGCCCCCTGTATTTTAATGAAGGCGCTGTGCAAAGCTCAACGTCGCCCATGACGATTTTGATTGGTTTAAAGAAATGCCAATAAACCAGAGCATGTTTTTCTCCCATCCCGGAATACTGTGTGGACTACCCAGACCCTCCTCCGCAATATGGAGGAAGGTCTGCCAATGCGAGACTACTACCAAATTAACCTAATACCAAGTAGTATCGAAACTTCTCCAGTCAAACGATACCTGCATTTGATCCTTTTTTCCCCAGATCTAAAAATAAATTACTATTTGTATGGTTTTGCTCGCAGCCAACTACTGCAAGCATTGTTTGATTTAATGCGAAGTCGAGTGCAGTGTATTTGAGTTGGCGGTTTAGCGTGCCGAGATTCTTCCAATCACATGACGGGTATCAAATGAAGTAGAAGAAAAAAAATAGAATCAAACAAAGTACTCTTTTGGTATCGGTATCACTTCAAGGGTACTTGCAATTCTTTAAACAATACCCAGCCCTAGTGACGATCGCAGCTCACGCTAGAACAGACCAACACCCGGTTTGATCCAGTTCTTACACTTTTCCTCTTGAGATTTTGGTCTTGGAAACGTTGAAACATGAAGCTTGACACACCCGCTGTGCTGTGGGAAACTATGAAGTGCTTTTTTTTTGACTAAATGATTCATTAAACGATTCATTAAATAATTGACGGATCAATTAATAAAGAAAAGAATGAATTCATAGTTGTAGTCTTCATGCACATAAGAGTCTTTCTTGTTTAAAATTGGAGGGGAAAAAAGTAGATGTAGTTACCGGAGGGGTTCACAAGATAACACAAGACTGTTGCTGACATTCATGTCAGTTCATATTTCTGCCAGTAACAATACGTTGTGTGTGAATTCTAACATAACATCTCAAAATCTAACGGGAAAACATTATAGTAGTAATTTCACAGCTCTTGTTTTTCCACTTTTCTCTCTCTCTTGCTCTCTCTCCGTCTCTCATGATCTGTGTTACACCTTCAATTCTTCCTGTACATTTTTTGTGGAAATGCCCTGAACAGAATCAGCAGTGTGATTTTTATTTTTTTTTTGTGTGTGTGTCCTCTCTCTTGTTTTGTGGCCCAGGTGGAATCCCAGGACACGTTGAACAGCATTGCGCTCAAGTTTGACACCACACCCAACGAACTGGTTCAGCTGAACAAGCTGTTCTCCAGAGCAGTGGTGCCTGGCCAGGTGTGAACCGCCGTGCACGCCTTCACTGATACATTCAGCCGCATCACTTCATTCCCGTCCTCCAGCAACCTCAGACCTACCATCTTCTCACAAACCGGTCAATCTCACTGTAGCTGCTGTCGACAGTCCATAATGCATTGGCAATGGTGTGTCACTAAACATGTTCCACTGTGAATGTGGGAGTCAAAGTGGAGGAATTGGACGTAGACGTTGTTTTGGGAACATCACATGCTGCATGTGTTTATCCTCCTACTCTCTCAGAGGAACTAGCTAACTCAAAGGTCACATCCCTACAATTCGTATCCCCACTTAATCAGCTGCTAATTACAGTGCCAGTCGACCCATTAGGATGCAATTAATTGCAAAGGACCTATTTTGTTTCTAAATAAAGGTATAATTATATGTGTGAAGTCTCCCAAAAATGCTTTAGTTCTGACAATGTGATGCAATCTACCCATCTAAACCCAGCTAAAACACACTGCCAGCTTCCCCGGCTATTTATCTTTGTCTATTCTTTGTTTTCAGCAAAAGACCCAAAATTCTAAATTAGTTTTTCAATGGAGGAGAGCGACAAACAATCTAAAATGACACCCCCCGCCCCCATCTCAGCTCTTCTTAGCAAACAATGCTGAGTTGAGCGGCGTTTAAACAGCAGGGCGCGGTGGGAGCTTCCTGAACCATCAGCTCTCCTCTCCTTCTTTGTCAACACTAGCTGCTAAATTCTTTAAACCTAGAGCTGTACCTAGATTGATATTTCATCCTTTCCCTTCTTGTACAGGCCAAAAATGAACAATCTAATAACAAAAAACTGTTTCAAATTTAAAGGCCTAGGTCTTTATTCTAAGAATAGATAATGTACAGGTTGTGCGGGAATGAACAAGTAGCAGTCCTCTCAAAGGAGACAAGTCATACATTTTGGGACATACTCATACTCGTTATATGAGAAGATTGATACCAATCTGATGCCTTTTACGCTGAATATGAAGCTATGGTTAGCCTGAATTAGCATAAATACTGGAAACAGCTTGCAGGGCTCTGTAAACCACAACAAATTTATTTTTTGGTTTCTGTACAGATTAAACAGTCCGGTTATAACGTGTTAATAAGTAAGTTTTAAAAGTCCCGGTAAGGGTTTTTCTAATATTTGGACAGAGCTGTTTCAGCCCGTCAACAGTCTTAATGCTAAGCTAACCGTGTCCTGGCTATAGCTTCATACTAAATGAGCAACTGTGGGAGTGGTATTGCTCTTACCATGAGCGTAAATAAGTATATTTTCCAAAAAGGTCAAACTATTCCTTTAGTATATGTTTATTGCAACCCATAGATGTACACATTTCTATATTGTACACAATATAGAAATACAACTGGCACAATTAGTTGATTCATCAATTAGTCAATCAACATTTTTATGAGCAAATAATTCCAAAATTGTACTCGTTCCAATTTGTCAAATGTATAAATATGCTGATTTTCTTAGTCTTCTGTTATAAAACTAAATATCTTTTGGGTTTTAGGCATTTTGTTTAGTTTTGTTTTAAATTTTCTGACATTTTATTGGCCAAAATGATTAATCAATTAATTGAGAAAACAATTGACATATCAATAAATAATGACTATAATTGGCAGTTGCTGTCCTATATATATGTATAGTTATATATGTAAATATATATCAAAATCAAATTAAAACATGGAAAAGAAATGCATTGACTACAGTCACTGTATGTGTTCTAACTGCGTGAAAAGCAGTTCAAATCAGTTCCCACGTTCCCATTACTGCCAATTCTGACGCGTTGACGTGACATCATCACTTTCCATTTCTCTCTTTATCCCTGTCTGTGCCATGACTATTCACGTGATTACATCTCATTTGCCTTGTCAAACGTAAATGTGTGTGTGTGTGTGTGTGTGTGTGTGAGAGAGAGATTCTCTTATATCCTTCCCTTCTGCGTGCATGTGTGGTGTGTGTGCAATGCGTGTTTGCACAAAGGCAGTGCCTGTGTAAATACAGCCATGGATTGTGTTTGCAGGTTCTGTATGTTCCTGATCCCGAGTACGTCTCCAGTGTCGGAAGCTCCCCTTCCCTCAGTCCCATCAGCCCCCTGTCTCCCACCTCCTCAGAAGCTGATTTAGAGAAGGCAACGGTATGTCGACCACACCTCTGATCTGCACAACCTCACACACTCAAAAGTATGCTATCCTAACTGCTGTCATATTATTCACAGGTAAAAGCAAAAACTGCATGAAATATTTCAACAATATACTAAGAGAGGTAGATTGTAGAATTTTTATTAAAAAGTCACTAAGTACATGCAAAAGATGTGATTGATCTTTTTTAACAGCCTCAGGGGAATCTATGAACATTTTAATTGTTTGCGGTGGACCATTCTTTTCCTTGATTTTTCTCAGAGATAGTTAACGATATTAAATAAGTACGTCTGAGAACAGAAAAGTACCAAAAGCTGGATATACCAAATGCCACACACACACCATACAGTGAAATGTCCTTCAACCACTGCTGTCTCTGTTCATTGTCAGCCTAAAGGTGAACATCCAACATGATGTGTTATGGTGTCAAAGGCAGAAAAGACAATAGGTGCAAGCCCAATTTATGGTCCTGCATTAAATTGATGCTAAATGCACGTACGTCTGTACGTAGGGACCCTACACTGTAGCCTGACATGTACCTCCCTAGAAATGGATCTACGAGCAGCGGTGACACAGATTGTAACATCTTGGTCTGCTTTGCTGGGCTTGGTAGCATCGAATTTCCCCCCTACTCATTTCCGGGTTTACCTTCTCAGTGAACCACATGACATCGAGGAGAGGGTTAACTTCTCCTGCTACAGCTTTCTGAACATTGGAAGGAAACACAGGGGAGACACTTTATTTCTCCCACTATGTCTCTAGAGAACTCGCTCCGAAGCCAATCCCCGTTGCTCTCTCACTCACTCTTCACAAACTCCTCCACACACACACACACACACACACACACACACACACACACACACACACACACATAGACACCCACACACACACACCAGCTCTGCTATTCTCTTAAAGAGATACGCAGACACACCCAGCTCACAAGTATAAAACAGGCCTCTTACGTAGACTACAGCCTAGGCTCTGTATAGATCCTACATACAACCATAAATCCGCCTTAAAGGGGAACATCCAAGATGATCTGTCATGCTTTCAATGACAGAAAAAACAAGAGATGCAATAATTTCCAAGGATAGGTTAGACAATAAAACCTGCCTTGTATTTTCCAAGACCAGGACAGGAAGTGTATTGCATTTCAAATCAAGGACATACTGTACAGTATGTGTTGCTTCACAATAATGGCTGTTTTTTTTTTCTCTTCTTCACTCTAGTTGAGGCACTTCTTGTGAGATTGTGAAATGATTTATTCTAGTGCATTAACCAGGAGAACATCTGTGGTCTTGCCATTGTGCTTTCAGGTTTTCTCTAGTTGAGTACATTATGAGAAGGAGGGCTTTAAATCACACAATGGCCCAATATTTAGCTCCATTGCGATTCTTGAAGCACAGGCAGGAGTCCAGGGGTCCGTTTCAGGAAGGAGTTTTAACAAACTCTGAGTTTAACCCTGATCTATCAGTTGATTTACCCTGAGATGGGAAGCGCTGAGTTTTTGGTTCCAGAATAGTTGATTAGAGTTGGTTCTCAGGGTTTAGCGTGTGCACGACCACAATAAAAAGGCAGCATAATAATAATTTATACTCTTTATTGATCCCCTATGGGGAAATTACAATTCACACTTGTTATTACACACAGGTCTGAAATGCACACGCATGCTCAGGTCCTATACATGCACT
>NC_045738.1:22564224-22565537 GCF_008692095.1 Etheostoma spectabile | reverse complement strand
TGTCAGAGTGAGTGGGCTGCCAGTGCCCTGAGCGGCTGAGTGGGGTTTGGTGTCTTGCTCAAGAGCCCAGGAGAAGAACTGGCATCTTTCCAGCTACCAGTCCACTACTCCGTGCTTTTGTCCAAACAGGGACTTGAACCAGCAACCCTGCGTTTCCCAACCCAACTCCACTACGGACTGAGCTACTGCCACCCATGAATGGAGCTATGATACTAATGTAACCTATAATATTACTGGTGAAAACTGGAATGGAAACTGGAAACTGGAATCACACTTATTTCTTTAGGTGCAATCCTGTCGGCGAAAAAGTAAACTAGTAAATAAAGGAAACGCAAACGTTTGCAAAAAAGTGTAATGCGACACAAAGAATGTCCTGGGATGTAGACTGCCTAACATCGGTCATCATATAGTCTGCTCACATGGTTAATCATATAGTCTGTCTAACATGGTTAATCATATAGTCTGCCTAACATGGTTCATCATATAGTCTGCCTAACATGGTTCATCATATAGTCTGCCTAACATGGTTCATCATATAGTCTGCCTAACATGGTTCATCATATAGTCTGCCTAACATGGTTCATCATATAGTCTGCCTAACAGGTGTACATATAGTCTGCCTAACATGGTCTATATAGTCTTTCTAACATGGTCATAATATAGCTGCCTAACATGGTTTCATCATATAGTCTGCCTAACATGGTTAATCATATAGTCTGCCTAACATGGTTCATCATATAGACTGCCTAACATGGTTCATCATATAGTCTGCCTAACATGGTTCATCATATAGTCTGCCTAACATGGTTAATCATATAGTCTGCCTAACATGGTTCATCATATAGACTGCCTAACATGGTTCATCATATAGTCTGCCTAACATGGTTAATCATATAGTCTGCCTAATGAATGAGGAAATGAAAGAGTGCTGTGTCAGAGGGAGGAGACTGAGAGAAGAAAACCTGCTCCCTGCAAGGTTAGGTTCACAGGCTCAGTTACCATAGTAACTGACTCTGAGGTTAAGTTGCCTCTTTTTCTGAAACATGCTGGAGTTACCCTTCTCTCTCAGGTTTGAAACCTCCCTTTCTGAATCTCAGGGTTTACGAAACAAAGTTTTCACTTGACCCGCTTTCTGAAACGGACCCCAGGTTAAAGCTACCACCAACAAACAACACAATGAATGCATCGGTAAAATCACCCTAAATTTAACTGCAAAAAAATATGATATAAAATAGATTTAAAAACCTTTTTTAAAGATGATTTTTTGGGGCATTTTAGGCCTTTATTCGTATAGAACAGACATGAAAGGGTGG
>NC_045738.1:22561385-22564214 GCF_008692095.1 Etheostoma spectabile | reverse complement strand
GGGGGGGGGGGGGAATTGACATGCAGCAACTGGCCGCAGGGCGGGGACAAACCTCAGGCCGCTGTGTCGAGGAGTAAACCTCTACATATGGGCACACGCTCTACCAGGGGAGCTACCCAGGCACCTTAGCTGTTAAACCTTAACCAAGTTCTCTATCACCAAATCCTGCATAGGAAATGTTACTTAAGTAAAAGTATGTAAGTATCATCAGGGAAAATGTACTTAAAATGTTAAAACTAAAAGTAGTCAGTGCAAAAAAATCAACACATTTTAGAAACTGGAAAGATGTTCAATCAGCTATTGATTTCAGCTGTACTTGTAGGCCAGTGTATTATTGGGTAGTTTCATTTGTAATAAGACATCACATTTTATAAACTACATGTGTGTTGTCCGCAAAAGTCTTTATTTGTAAAGTAACTAACTTTAGATGTCAGATTAATGTAGGGTAAAAAAAAGATGTCCCTTTGATACATTATAAAATGTGTCCGTTTCCATGAACGGACTAAAAAGAAGGTGGGGGTGCCTGGTAGAGCATGCACATATGGACAGAGGCCCAGTCATTGGGTTTAAAGACCTAAAAAAATCATCATCAAAAATCATAAAAACAAAACAAAAAGTGTTGTGGAGTAGAAGTAAAAAGCGGCATGGAAAAAGACTCAAATATCTTAAATGTGTACTTAAGTAAAGTAAAAGAGTAAATGTACTTAGTTACATTCCAGCACTGGTCCTGTAGTAAAAATCAAACTACCCACGACAGTGTTCAAACTTAGCTTAAACATGTAGCTAGGTAAGCTGCTCTAACATAGAACATACTTTAGTTACTATACCAATAGTGTAGTTGTACGACTGAAAAATACTCTGATGTCCCGTCACTCACTTCCTTTCTACATCCTAAATTTGAGTCATTTACAGCATTTCTTTAATACAGTTATTTAACTGATTGAATTTGCTTGTACTCTTAAAAATGTATTATATTGCTGTCTTAAGAAAGCAGTACAAAACATGCAGTAATATACCATGTACATTTATATGTATATATACTGTATATGTCCAAAAAGACCTAGCCTTGTGGGCTTCATATTAACATTGGTGTATGGAGGGAGAAGCAGATTAATGGAGGGAAAAACAGCTTGTGGTCTTTTCCAGTCATGACCCTGGCATGTTAAAGTGCTGGAGAATTTACACAACAAAGTGCATGTGTGAAATGGCCCAATAGAAAAAAAAACAGTCTCTGCTGATGCATGGCTCTTAATTAGTATCCAAGCTGCTGACAGCCATGTTGGTTTGGTTTATTATTGTAGTTTCTTTACATGAAGATGGAAATACATGGCATTTCCACATGTGGCCAGATGTATTTCTAACCACCGGTAGTATCTCAGAAGCGGAGCGTCTTGCTGCTATTAATACTTATATATACTAATATACTAATGCTAACGCTTTTCAGAACAATTATGTCTTTATTAAACTAATATCTACCTTCCACTCCAAGCACTCCTGTAATAAAACTCCATGTCTTCTTTATACTAATGTATTTTTTTTCCCACCTCCAAAACGAATCTCTCATTGTCCATGGTGTTGTGTGTGTGTGTGTGGGGGGGGGGGGGGGGGGGGGGGCGGGGCAGTAAAAATAGACCTGGCGGTGTATCTTTAGCGGAGCACAGAGTCACTTCACACAATCTTGGCATTCCCCCATGAGAATTTCCAAGTAAGTCAACAAAACTGTCGTGGCGTCCACATGATACAAGCCTTCTGTCATTGTGCACGGCTCCCCCTCCTCCACGCAGTTGCCGGTAGCCACGGAGGACACAGAGGATTAAAAACAAATGAGGGATTCTTCAGAAGAGGTCATTATCTTCACTCGAGTTTCTGCGCGCCAAAGTCCCCGGACGCCCCAATCTTCTCAACATAGCCATACTGAGAAATCCAGAGAGAGTTGTGTTGAGCTGATAGTCTTAATTAGCTTTGTAGCAACTCATTTGGCAATGGCTTAAATGTAACAGATATTCATTATTATGAAAAATTTACGCACTAAAGCTTTAAGTGAAAATCAATGTTTTGTCCCTTAAATTCCAGTGTCGCCTTGTACTGGTGGGATTGGTTCCTTCTCTGATATAGGACAAAATATACATTACATTTTTTCCACTTGTCCCTGTTGTTTGTGTCCAAAGAGACCAGTGGTCTGGTGCAGTCAGCCGTACATACTGTCCATACTTCCTGTCCTCCCAGCGCTAAGACCAGCAGTGTATTAGCCATCTCCCTCAGGTACTGGGTCTGCAGCATCCGAATGAGCCAATCACAGAGCACCGCAGGAAGCCCAGTGGTCCCTTAAGAAACACGACTGTTTGCTGGTCTCCATGGAAACAGCAGTGTTGTTATGCCACTTTTGTGAGAAAATGGATACTGCTTTCTCCATCGCCATCACTGTCACTGCTGCTCCACTTGAGTTTAGCCACCCTCCCACCACAAGGGCTCCCCTTCCGTCTGCTCCCATCTCGGTCCCTTCATTCCTCCCCGGCTGCCAAAAGAAAGGGGCCCGCTCATTTACAGCTTATCTATTTCGGTCATGCCTGCGAGAACAGGCGTATACTCCGTGGCTCTTAGCGGGTGAGGACCAGAGAGAGGGGATGTGTGATTGTGGTGAAATTAAGCCTTTAAAAGTGACGCCGTGTCTGATATTTAGGGCAACTAATGAACGGAGCAGCTCGCTTTCCCAGACAAGCAGCCAGGCAGCAATTATTCCAGGCAGAGGAAGTGTACTTGGAAGGCAGACGGGAGGGAACATTACCTCACTTGATGTGCCAACTGTGAAGGTGTTTGTGTATGTGTGTG
>NC_045738.1:22555386-22561375 GCF_008692095.1 Etheostoma spectabile | reverse complement strand
TGTGTGTGCCTGACATTTCTATCGCATTCTCTTCCTGTGTGTGTGCAAGCAAGCATCCAGGTGCTGTTTGATTTTTAAACCAAAGGAAGGACCTTAATAACTCACTCCGCTTCTTTATTTTTATTTTCTCAGAATCCCCGGCATCTTTTAATTACAAGCCAATTTTGGTGCTCTGCACACACGCCTCAATGAGGATATTATCTAAATAAAGGGTTCTGGGAGGTGTATGGTAATAGCCTTGCAAGCAGTATATAGCTAGTGCAACCCTGATGAAGATGAGTGCTCCGAAGAGAGACTCCTTTCAGATGCTTCTCTTTTACTTCTGGATATAAAAAAGAGTTCTTGCAGCGGATGTTTCAAACGCCTATTAGATGTTCCAGCAGCCTTTCAAATAATCAAAGACATGTTTTGTTACTGCAGAACTTTGTGTGTGTCTATTCATTTAAATAAAAAGTGAAATCATATATATTTGGCATTTTTCTTGAAGTCCTACAGTTGCATGCTGCAGTTTTCCATCATAAAAAAACCACGATGAACCCATGAAAACAGGTAGTTAACATGGTGAAGAGGAGAACTTTTCAAAAGAAAAGCACACAAATTAAAAAACAAAGTTATCTTTCAGATTCATAAAGGCATAGCAGCACATGTGCTGAGCCATAAAGTTAGGAATCTAACTCTGTAATGTCAATTACACAATATTTAGCTTAGGTTTGCTAAAGATGCTACTTGTCATACCACACAAAGTAAGACAGAAGCAGCAAAACCCCTGAGCCTAATGAATTGTGTAAGAGTGGGTTTCTTTGTTTGTTAAAGGAAGAATGTGTTAGTTTTTCTCACTTTAAAGGGCCACCAGCAGAATTACATTGTGCCTCCGGAAAGATGCCGTGGAGTTTTCCTTTCGGAAGAATTTGACCTATTTAACATCTTAAATTGGATTAAGCACTGCCTAGCATTTATGGAGCGTTTGTGTTTGTACATATTACTGTGTCATCCCAGGGGTCTTTATATATTGTTTTTTTACGCGTGTCTTTTTCCCATCCTTAAATGTATCGAAGGAAGACTTTTTGCTGTTAAAGATAGACTTCAAACAAACATCTAGTTACTTCTGAAAGTGCAAATTTAGACAGGTGCATAATGGTTAAATTGAAGAGTTATGAGTAGAGACGTTTTTTTCTGTAGTTGCTGTAAACTATTTCCTTAGTGAATACCCTTCAGTTTCCATTGTGAGAAGGTAAAAAGGGGGATTTATCACAACTATGACTCCATCGTATGCTTTGATGCACTTGTTATACAATGTTGCCAATGCTTCAGTTAGCAAGGTACAGGGGTTTTGACCGCCCTGCCATGTTGTTGCGTGTTTCTGGGACGGGGCTGAAGGCCAGATAAGGCAGCTCTGAAGTGTCTTCGTGCACTCGGTTTGCCTGCTGGCCTGCTGGTACTGGCAGCAAAAAGTAACACATCTTGCAGGCATGGATCATTGGCTGGATGACTGTGTGTGTGTCTGTGGGGGGGGGGGGTCTTGCTGTCGTTGGATTATTTGGCAGCCACCGGCTCGCTGGCGTACTTGCTCTCTGGTCATCTGTGTGGGCAGGCACGTCCTCTTTGTCCTATCCAGACCTTCCTCATGTCACTCACACACACACACACACACACACTTACTCCCCGTGGTGGCGCAGCTACTACTGTGACCTTCTCTGTCTCTTCCTCTTTTGGCACCTGATTTGCCTCCCTCCTTCCTTCCTTCCTCTTTTCCACTGGGGGTGGGATCTAAAATTAGTAATGGAGGAAGTAGAACCAGTTTAGATTACCTAAATATCTGTTACCACATTGCTACATTTAGGATGATGTTTCTCAAGGTTTATCTTCTAAAATCCAGCACCGACTAAGCCTACTACATTTAAGTGAGAATATTGTGGTTAGGGCTGGGCAACATATGCATATTATATCAATATATAAGGCTAGATATTGTCTTAAATTTTGGATATTGTAATATGACGTAAAAAGTGTCCTTTCCTGGTTTTACAGGCTTACAATAAAGTAATGTTGTAATTGTAATTTTCTAGCTGTTCTGTTTTTTACCCACTTAGTCATTATATTCACATTACTGATGGTTATTTATCAAAAATGTAGCACCAGTGATATTTGATTCCCTCCACCAGCTCTAATTGTAGTTAGCTTTTAACATTTGTTTTTTTAGGTCCCCAACCATTGTGTGCTCCATCTTGCAGAACACGACCATGTCCAGAAGGTGGAGCAATGGATCGATGTTTGATTGCACCATGTGTCACTGACAGGTCAAAGCCGGGTGGCACCTGCAGACTTCCTCTCTATGTATAAATATGTATTATTACATAGAGATGAAAGCAACTAATATACTAAACATTTAAAAAAAGAATGTTTCTATATGTATAAAATAATGACAAAGTACAGGTTCTGGTATCTTTATAAATCTGTATTACTACAGAATGTCTCTTATTGACATAATACCTTTCATATTTCCAATATGTCCCCCTGTCCTTCTCTACCACGCTATGTTCTGGACATAAGCCCTATTTTACAGGAGCCTCAGTCTTAATCTAGATTTATTTCTCCTCTTGTTTCAGTGGAGAGAAATATTGGTTGGAAACTAAAAGGGTATTGATTTCTGTAGCCCCACCACAGCTGTCATCTCACACCTTTACAGCCATCTCCTGTCCCCCCCGTCAGCCCCCCTTACAGCTTCCTGTGGAGTAGATTACCGCCATGCTGAGCTTCATCCACCTTCACAAAACCCTCAGAGAATAGCTCCTGGTGGCCCCGTTGGGCCTTATTTTGCCCAGCACCCCTCCATTGCAACGTTCTCCCACCCCCCAGCAGCTCTTTCATCTTTGGATATTCGACGCTGCTGCCATCCAGCCTACCATGCTGCACTTTGCTCTTTCTCTCCCTTTGATGTCGCTCACACTGAAGAAATCGTGTTTCCAAGACTAACTGGAACCTGGTCACGTCAGGACATTGACAAGTTGTGATTCACCTCAAATAAGGTCAAATAAAGTCTGTTAGTCTTTATTTTAGGATTTTTCAGGGAGGTTGTGTTAGTTCTTTGCCCTTTTTCTTTTCTACGACTGCTGTCTGTTACCTTACCTTTACTCACAGTACCTGCATGCTTAAGCAGTTTTAAAGAGCCCCTATTATGCTGTTTTGGGCATTTTCTTTTAGTGTGATATATAGTTTGTAAAGTACAAACTATATATCACATATCACATACTTGGTATAAAGTACAAAAAAAATGCCTCGCCCACATTTCTATTTAAAAATCCTCAATGAAAATGCCAGCCCAGTTTTTCATATGTGCTGCCCGTAGCCACCCCGTGGCTTTTTTGAATTTTGTTGACCAATCACATCAGAGTGGGCCAGCTAAACAATCAGAGCAGACCGGGCTTTTGGGGAAGGCATGCCAATATATATAGACAGTACAAGAAACAGTTTATTATTTTATTTAACCTTTATTTATACTCGAACGGCATTGAGGTTTCTCTCATTTTTGATTGCTAGCTTCTTGCCAGCAGGGAACAAACTTCGCAGGTCTATTTTTACTCTCTCTCTTGTCAGCATCTTGTAGGTTACTTGTTGCATAGTGACGCATGCGCAACTCACATCTGCAGTCGACTCATATCGGGTAGTGACAGTACCTCTAATCTTAGAGTTTGTGGCAAGTGGGGCATGTGCTAGGGGCATCTAAGATGAAGTTAGTTTTTGCAAGATCCGCAAGGAACCCTAAGAGTGAGCCAATAATCGGATCTGGTTTGATAGAAACCAAGATTCCAATGTAATAGGGAGTATACATAGAGAGGAAGTTTACCACTGATGGCTTTAAAAACAACAAGTGGCAGTAGTAACTGCGCCTCAAGGAAAGAGAGGACCAGCCAGACTTACTATAGAGAACACAGTGGTGTGTATTATAACTATCACGGGTGATAAATCAAAGGGCGGAGATGATTAACAGAATCTAAATGTTTCAAAGTAGATGTAGCTGCATGCCTATTGAGAACATCCCCATAGTCTAGAACTGACAAAAATACTGCCTCTACAACCCTCTTCCTACTAAACAGTGGAAACCTGACCGGTTTCTGTATAACATAATATGCTTTTTGAACATCAAAGCATGTAAACCTATTCTAGTAGACCTCAAAAATCAGTATAGTAGGGGCTCTTTAATGTAAATTCAGTATAAAGGTTAATATGAAGCATGATTAAGAGCTGTTGCGCATCATTCCTCACAATGCTGCACTCCGTCACCAGCTGAGAAAATATTGGATGCTATGGAGGCCTGTGCAGGACAAACTCGGGTCCATACATCAAAGGATTTTGGTAGTTCAACAAAAGCAGCAGCCCGAAAAAGCAATAACCGCTTAAAATATATGTGAGGTGGCTGTGGCAGGGTGAAGCTGTCTAACCTTCCATAGTGTAACACTTTATTGATCTGTCAGCTGTATGTGTGCCACTGTACCAAAACGTGTCAGATTATCCATTTCATTTCATTTATTTACTGCAAAGGACAACGCACATTAATCAACATTTCTGTAAATGTGCCAGCCAACCAGCTAACTGTTGAGATGTTCTGAAACCAGAGCGACACCGAGTTCTCTTCAATAACTTTGACGTTTTGGTAAGAAATATTAGCCTCTTCCTATTTTTAAATATAGAAACACTTCCAATGAGTGGACAGTGTTTCTGTGATTTTGAACCTGAGTTTGCGAATGGTTATGGTCCGTGTATAAACCCCACACTGTGTTATTTCTTAATATCTTAGTGTACAGTAATGCTTTGATTTGATTTGAATGCTTATGTCAACATTTTGACATGCTCACGGTGGCAATAGAGCTCAACAGTGTGCTTCCGGAAGTAATTTCATTTATTTTGATTATCAACCATAATGTCTAATCCATCCCAAGTAGACGACCCAGAGCCAGAAGGTTGTAAATCAGACATTTCTGCTCCTGTAAAAGCTAGAAGTCCATATGGAATCAACCTTATTTATAAGGTTCCATGGCATGAAAATTCCACTTTATGAGTTTTTTTAACATTAATGCGTCCCCCCAGCCTGCCTATGGTCCCCCAGTTGCTAGAAATGCTGATAGGTGTAAACCGAGCCCTGGGTATCCTGGTCTGCCTTTGAGAAAACGAAAGCTCAGATGGGCCGATCTGGAATATTGCCCCTTATGAGGTCATAAGGGGCAATGTTACCTCCCCTTTTTCTCTAAGTCTTTATGGTCAAACGGGTCCGATATCCGTCCCAAAATGACGTGTCTCACAAGCCGAAGGCAGTATCTATGTCTATGGGTGGTCACTGTTGACCTCTATGGTTGGTGCTGGAGGTTGGGTGTTTGGAGAGAGAAAACCGCCATTAGCAGCATGTAGCAGGAAGGAGTAAGCAGCACCGGTAGTTACACAGGGACCACAGGGAAGAAAGAGAAAGTGGCAGATATAATTGGATCAGGGGATGATTTGCTGATTTAGCATGGCAGTGCAAGTTCTGTCTGAGGAGAACACCTAGGGTGGAGATGAGACATTAATGCAGCAATGATGATCACATCAGGTCCCATGCATGGGCTATGACCTGAAATTAAACTACTGAGACAGTGAGCCAAGGTTTTTCTCCCCAACTAGACAGAAAGAGACAGATTGTTTTTTATTTTTTAGATCATTGTTGGGCATTTTTAGGCCTTTAATTTGATAGGACAGCGGAAGACATGAAATGGAAGCGAGGGGGGGAATGACATGCATCGAGGGGCCGCAAGTCGGAGTTAAACCCAGGCCCGCTGCGTTGAGGCGTAAACCTCTATACATGGGCGCCTGCTGTACCAACTGAGCTATCCGGGCGCCCGAGATACAATATGACACCATTGTCAGCCAATAAAACAGACCAACTTAATCTTACTGTTTTCACTGTATTTCTTCTAATTTCAGCCAGTTATCATCCTACGCAGCAACGTGCAAATGCAACATT
>NC_045738.1:22532884-22555376 GCF_008692095.1 Etheostoma spectabile | reverse complement strand
ATTTCGCTTTGCAAGTTAACATTTGGCCTCATACCAAAAGAAATCATTCCCTGCTATCACATCGTGTTGCCTTATGAACAACAGCTCTCATCTGATGGACAGTGAGTGCAGCTTCACCGTCCCTTTGTGGACTGTGTGGAGACATGTTCTGAGTGTTATTTTGTTACCAACACATAACACCCATTTCTCAGATGTGTCCGATTTAATGAGAGGGAACGGGAGACAGTGTTTGTTGCACATTTCAATGAGGGAGGACATGTTTTTACACCCAAGTTGCTCATTTCAACCCAGGTGTGTGCTGTGCATGTGGACAACGTGTGTGTTTCTGGTCCCAGGTGGGTTCCAGTCAGTGTTAACATTTATTATTTAGGTGGAAAAGGCTGCTCCTCTTTTTGGATTTCAACGCCCAGCTTGAATCAGTCATTTGGGAAGGGACTCGCCGAGAAGTGGCGCGATGAAGTGCAGTTGTGTAGGTGAAGTGTGTTCAGTGGAAGTGGATGACGAGCTGGTTTAAAGAGACAATCGCAGTCTTCAGCAGCTGGGCTTCAGATCTGAAATTCACCAACAATAGATGCTCTCATAGATAGGGATGGGCATCTTTTGGATTTCAACGATTCTGATTCAAATTCCGATTCTTTGAAGGGTGTAGTTGAAATGGGAACATGACCCATTTCAATCGGCTTATTTTACAGATAGGAGGACCTTTTTTATTTTGATTCAATGGTGATTTATGGTTTTACCAGGCTTTTTCAATGTAAAATAAAGCCTCACCTTAGAGCGCCGCTTCTTGTGCTCCATGGCTGCAATACATCAAGTACCTGGAAGTACGGTGGCTGCTACAGAAATCAAAACTTGAGCGTGTTATGTTTGGAACCAATGATCGGATTACCTGTACTGGGTAAACCCCGCCCACTCTGCCGACGATTTGGTTTCACCTTGCAGCTCGGTCTGGAAACATGCACGTTTAATTCTCCTGCTTCAGTTCACAATTTTGCGGGAACCAATCACAAACTGGCTTATCTACGTGGCGCACTATTGGCAAGTTTAATGCAATCACGACAGAGAAGCGACCAAGCAGCTTCTTGTTTATATTCAACTTAGCGGCCACTGAACGCCACCAAAGCTCAGCAGCCGGTTGATGCCTCACCCGGATCGTTGGTCTGATTGGTTGAAGAATTATCCAATTGCGTACAGAATCATTTGAACTATGCTCGCTGGTCACCCCTCTTTTGCAGAAAAAATACAGAGAAGACTCCCCAGACCAACGCTCAATCTCAAATCTGTAGAGTTTGGCTTGGTCTGGTCTAGCCAGACTAGCAAAGTACACAAAAAAAAACCTACTCAATTACGGTAATGCGAGTAATTGTAATTTGTTACTTTTCACCTCTGGTATTGAACCACTGCTGATTTCCTCCCAGGTACCAAATGAAACCACTGAAGCAGTCACTGGTCAACACCTTCTACTTGATTTGGGACATTTGTGGTCTCAGATTGGGCACCCAGTTGTTAATGTGACAGAGGTGCTTTTGGTTATCTTTTTTTTCTGATGGATCCCATTGGTCTGGTGATAGCCAGACTACGGATTACCGGCAGCACGGTGGCCCAGTGGTTAGCACTGTGGCCTCAAAACACGAAGGTACCGGGTTAGGAACCTGTTCTCCCTGTGTCTGTGTGGGTTGTCTCCGAGTGCTCCGCTTTCCCCCACCACTAAAAACATGTTCCTCACCCTCTCTACCAAGCTGATATGTGGTAAGCGTCTGGCGTAGTAAGGCTGCCGTTTATCACCCAGGTGGGTGCTACACATTTGTGGTGGTAGACAGTAGACTCCCCAAAGTGCTTTGAGTGTCTATGATGAAGCACTTAATGCCCAATCCTACTCTCCATTATCAAAGATACGGAATCCTGCTCTTTTTTGCTCTTGAAACTTTATTTTCAGCTCCCCTCTTTATCTTTATTTTAACATTTTTCTGTCTCCTCCTTGTACAGTGAGGTTGCTTGTTTTGGCTGTAACAGACTGGCCCGGCCCCCCCCGCCTTCCCTGGCTGCCAGTGTCTGGGCTGCTTGTGTCGGTGTGGGTCAGTAGCTGCAGGCTGTTTGTCGACGGAGAGAGGGAGGTGTGGGGGTGGGTGTCAGGAGGACAGCAGACCGTTGTTATGGGCTCGGGCTTTCTTCTCTAAGCTCTTCACTGCTCTTCACTGCACTTCTCCATCGGCTTTGGAAACCTTTCCCTCCCCTCCTGGTCAAAATCCCCCTCCATGATCACTCCCACACAATCCTCTCTGTCCTCCTTTTCCCTTTTGTTCTTTGTCCTCACTCCAATCACTCTCTCTCTCATTGCCTTTAGCTCTCTTTATCTCCTTGTGTTTTTATTTCTCCACAGCAGCTTTGCCTTGCTTTCCTTTTTTTTCATCGCTTCTGCTGCAGTTTCCACTCTCTTTTTGTCTTGGCAATGCCTATTTCACCTATCCCTCACTTCTTCTCATCTTTCCATCCAATGTGACTCTTCCGACAGTCATTCACTGTCAATCAGACCGACAGTCAGCTCAGCTCTACAGAATCGTCTCGCGGTCAGACCCTGTGGATAGTTATTCAGACGGACTTCAGTCAGCCACCCCCGTGGCTCCGACATTGCATGGCAACATGTTGTTAGTAGAAACACCAAACTCACCACAACTGGTGTTTCCAGCCCAGCACACACACCATCTGTAGGAACAAAATTGCTTTATAGTGTATGTGTCAACATATGTTATAGTTGAGACATCATTTACATTGCTTCTTGGCTGTGGAGTATCTGGTGGATTACAGATAAACAAGTTATTATAAAGGAGAATAGTTTTAATCATTCCACTTTCAGTCATATATTCAACTTTATTAAAGACACCATATATTTTGCAGCAGTCCATGCTCAATATAGGCCACTAGGAAGGAATCCCTACTTGAGGTTGGAAATAGCACACCAATGTTTTTATATTCTCTTAGGTCTGCTACTTATGAAATGGATTTTTGTATAACAATATTTTGCTGGCAAGTGGTTAAACTGACAAATATTGTGATAAACCCTATAAATAAAAGTAGTGCATTGAGTAAATACAGTACTACAAAGTGCTATAAGCCAAAATTCTGAAATGGGATATCATTGTTATACTTTGCATATAATAGATAAGACAAGAATGTGACTGTTCAATATTAAGGAAAAGCGGTGGAGCACCACAACTCATTTCACATACATGTACATGAAGAAAGTTCAGAGACCTTGATGACTTACACAGAAGCATTTAATAAATACGCAAATGAGGAGGCAATTAATCAGGCGGTACAGTTTAACCACGATCTGGTGTTGATTCTACAGTTCCGTCCCAACTCTCTGAAGTTCCTGTCTTCCTGAAGGTGTATTCAAACTCATGCAAGATGTGTTACGTTTAGCTGCACCTTTAACGGAGACAAAGACATAACAGTCGCCTAAATATCTCTCTCTCTCTCTCACTCTCTCTCTCTCTCTCTCTCTCTCTCTCTCTCTCTCTCTCTCTCTCTCTCTCAAGTATGCTAAAGTGTGGCTGGCCCACCGACCTCCAGAAGTAGACAGTCCTGAGACAAAACATTCCCATACAGCTGCCTAGATTCCCTGAATAGGGACTGGCCCAATATTCTCGTCCCCTGACCTCTGACCTATGAATGACCTGATGTCTAAGTTTTCCCTTTGACTCATCATACCACAACATGGTGTTTTGGGGAAATTCCACCACATTCAAGATGTATTGCATGTAACACCTGCATTCAAAAGTTTACCTTAATAAAAGTACAAAAGTATGAGCATCAAAATATACATAACAATAAAAAATAAAATTAAAATACAGAAAGTAATGTACAAAGTACTCATTTTGCATTTTGCTTATGGTACTTCTGTGTTTGTAGTACATTTTAATTTTCTAACCCTAACCCTGTTTTATAAATTCAATTTTATTTATAGAATCAAATCATAACAAGAGTTATCTCAAGACACTTTACAGATAGAGTAGGTCTAGACCGCACTCTATAATTTATCCAACAGACCCAACAACAGTGGTGAGGAAAAACTCCCTTTAAGGCAGAAACCTCGGACAGACCCAGTTTCTTGATGGGCGGTTGTCTGATGGTGCCGGTTGGGTGTTCGATGAACATTGGCTAAACAGATAATGGAAATATGACTAGAAATAATTGTAAAGGTGCATGGCGTAGCAGAGCACTGCAGGGTGTAGCAGGGTGTAGCAGGGCGCCGTGCAGGACCATGCATGCCACTATGATTTAGCTGCCACCCTAAACCAAGGAATACTGCAAGGCGAGAAAACATAAAGACTCCAGGGAATAAGCGCCCCAGAGCTAAGTTAGTAAGAAGCATTTCTGGGACATAAGTGCACACAGATGGAAAGAGAGAGGAGAGCATAAATAAGAGCTGGTCCAAGGCAAACCTGAGCCAATTTTATAAGGCTTGGTAGATGAAGAGACGCAGAGAAGAGAAGTGGTGTGTCAAAATGTAACTTTTGCAGTTGTGCTTTCTTCAACCTAAGAAAGTCCATCAATCAAGCAACCACAAAGACACAGAATTACCACAAAGAGAGGAAAAACAACCAAACTCAGAGAGACGTAAAATGACCACAAACATCTGTGTGTAAAGGGGGACACTGTCTCATAATCTGTCCATGGCTGTGGCTGTAGGCGTTTCAAAATAGCAGCTATTCATAGAAACAATTTAACATTAAAATATTCACACTTGTTTATCTAGCATTATTTAATTACATTGAAAAGACAATGTAGCTGTTATTAAAGCACAGTTTGTTATTACATAGTGTTAAGGCTTTAAATAAGAGTTTAAAAAATTTCTAAGTGTGCTCACCTTTTTTAAAACTATGTCCGACTCTGGCCCCTCATGCAACAGTTTCCAAGCCCGCCCCCGACTCAAGAGGACGTTTAGTCAAAATTTCCCTAACTAGCCAAGTAGTACCCAAAGCACAATAATTAAATCTTCAGGCTCGTATGAATGTTTTTCACCTAATTGGTTGTGTGAGGCTCAGGCACACAGGAGGCACATTCATTTGGCTTGTCATTGGGTTGCTTTTAACCTGATTGTGCTGCTGTGCAGAAATATCTGTTTATATATAGATAATACACTTAGAGACTCAAACGCATTAGTTTGACGAAACATGACTCAAATTAGTCACACCATGTATTACCAAGTGAACCGAGCTATGCTTGTTCGACAGTGCTTATTATTTAGCCTGTTTGGTTGAATGCTACTTAGAGATTTAGACACGATGCATTCGTATAGATGTCTGTGTGCCGCCACTAGGATGAAGAGGAACGCGGCTTTCACAGTTTTGCTTTTGTCACTAATATTGGAGCTCACTCCTAACTACTAAATATTCTCTCAACTATTTTTGTGCGGTCGTTTAATTCACAGTTAATTAATATCCAATATCCAATGCTGTCCAAACTGCTCCAAATTCCTAGCCTGACGTCATCATACTCAGATTCTAGTCAGAATAAATGAATCTGATACTGCTCCATTGGGCTTTGATTATGGGGCGTGTTTCAACCAAACCAGGAAATAAATGCCTCTGCACTCAATTGGTGGAGAGACCTACGACCAATCAGAGCAATGGAATATGTGACGTATAGTATATGTATGTGCGTGTGGAGTATGTGACGTATACGTGAACTTTTGTCGAATCCCGTGGGAAGGACGGCGAAAAACAACATCTTCAGCCTTGGGGCAGAATTACAGCTGCTAGAGCCAGTCCCACAATGAGCTTTCCTTAGTATGTGCCATGGTAAGGTGGAGGCTGGGTGTGTGGCCTTGACCTACTCCCACTTTACTCATTTGAAAGCCATGATGTCTCACTCTCTCATGGGTGGGCCAAATTCTCTGGGCAGGAAAAACAGAGAAAGGTAACGTTGCCCCTTATGACCTCATAAAGAGCAAGATTCCAGATTCATTTTCATTCATTTTCTCAGAACAGGATACCCAGGGCATGATTTACACCTATTACCATTTCTAGTCACTGGGGGACCATAGGCAGGCTGGGGGAACCCTTTAAAATCAATGCGCTGTCAATATCTTCTATAACAGACGTGTTCTCCAGTGGTAGCATTCTTTGTTGTTAACAAATTCAACCCAAGCGGTCTTTGGGGACGTGGTTGATGACGTTACTGTTGATCATCTGTCCATCATCTGTCCATGGACAAATGATCGTAAGCCTGCCTTGACGGTTTGACTGGTCCAAACAGCTCTGGTTTGAGCATACTTCCACAACGGCTGCTGTAGCTCAGTGTTAGAGTGGTTGCCTGCCAATTGGAAGGTTGGCCCTGCAGTCCCATGTTCCTGTGCATTGGATTGAAAATGTGTGTGAGTGTTTATCTGATGAGCAGGTGGCACTTTCCTCTGTCATTGTATGAATGGTTCCTGTATGATGTAAAAGCGCTTTGAGTAGTTGTTAAGACTAGGAAAGCGCTATATAAATACAGTACATTTACAACGGACCAAGTCTGGACCGAACTTCCCAACCTCAAATGTTGTTTGGCTGGCAATGCTGCCAAATTCCAAACCTAGGAAACCAAGTTTGAAGTAGATTTGATGAATGGTTCATGAGATGACAGAAAAACAGAACACACACACGCACATTGATTAGAGATCACACATACAGTTTGAGATGTACTGCATGCAACACCTGCCTTCAAAATTTAACTTAAATTAAAGTACAAGAGAACAGCAGTTTAGCCTTTGTCGCTGACTTTGTAACTAACGTCTAGCTATAAAATGTTCCCATTTTTCTGTTTATTGTGAAGGACAAAGTCCATTCTCAAGAACAGATTATGTGTTTTCTAAAAGTATGTACTAACAAAAGGTGTCCATACCAATGTCCACACCCCCACCCTTCCTATCTCCAGGACTCTGATGGCCCCCCAAGACCAGAAGGCGTTCATCCTCCAGTCTTCTCCGCCCTGCGGCAGTCCAGAGTGGTGTCATCCACCTCCGAGGAGGAAGAGGCCCTCACAGAGAAGTTCCTCAAGATCAACTGCAAGTACATCACTGGTGACATGGTAAGATACAGTATGTTATTGGTCAAAAATGTTCAGTAGTGGTACCAACACCTATACTCTTACTTGGATACCAGTTCCTAAACGAAACTTTTTTTATAAAGCAAAAAGAAAGTGTTCAAAAGAACAACATTACACATAACGGCACAAATCATTTTATTTATTTTTTTATTTTCCTGCCTGTCTCCATGACATGTAATGTTAGACAGCCAGCCAGCAGCATTATTGTAGAAGCATGATCACTGACGCTGATGAGATTTACTCTTTAGGCACTGAAATTGAGTATTGAATGACGAGACATTTTTTGATACCTGCCTAAAAAGTATTGATGTCGATACCCAGCCTATAGTATTTATGTAAGTAAATGGGCACAGACAGCTTCCAACTACTGTAGGCCAATGCAACATTTCCAGCAGCAACAACAACAAAAAGCCCATGCCTGAATGTGACAGATGGAAAGAGAGAAGTGGTTGTATTAGTATCAAACTAAATATATATTTTACAGCACAGCTGCAGGTACTCGACACACTTTGTATTTCGCAATTCTTGGCTGTAGATGTGGAATGGAAATTGGAAGAAAAGTAATGCACTTAAAATGAAACTACACATAAAAGGGGTTTTCCTTTTTCATGGTTTGTAGTTCAGCGTTGTAAACCATCGATTCCATCGAAGAGCAAGTCCTTCTGTTTACATCTTTTTAATCCTTTACGTCTTTTGAACACAAGCTTCTTTCTTTCACCTTACAGAGACTAGGTTACTCACCTTAAATGATCCAAAACCGCTGTTCCAGCAATCACCACCTCAGGTTTGATCGATAAAAATCCTAAATTCACAGAGTAGATGTAAAAATGTGCCGGCTCCACCCGCTGTCAGCCAGTCTCACTGTCCGCATAGCAGCAGCGGCTTGTTCCTCCAAGGCAGACCTTTTTTTAAATTATTATTATGTGTGATCAAATTTTTTCATTGGAGGCCGACCATCAAAGATGGTCAAAAATAAGCCAACAAACTGATGAACCCTACTACTTATTGTCTAAAAACAAACGTAGCTGTCCTGGCTTTAGTGGCAGTGTTTTCATCTAAAGAGAGTTGGAACACCATCGCGAGGCGAACCTGCCGACCATGTTAAACTGGAAACGCACAACCTGAGCTGCAACAACTTGCGGAGCCTCCTCCTCTTGCTCCTCGCGCCCGGAACACCGCGGCGACCATACACCTAGCTTCGCTTTCTGCCACCAGTTAGGCTCCGCCCTATAAACACGTCATTGTTGTTTACACACACAAAAATTCTATTGTACCACTTTTCCACTTTTGCAGACCAGAATTCAGTTGCAGCCTAACGCCGCCTGTGATGACCACTTTTTGAACTGTAAAAATAATCTTTTGTTGTGTCAGTTGCTAATTTTGTGCACTTCTGTGGTATTCTCAGCAATATATGAAATCACTAACTGAAGCAGACATGAACAAGGCAGCGGGTCAGGAAAGTCGTTGCACTAAAATGTATTTATCTTTCATGAAATCTTTCACAACTGATCTAATGGAAGCATTCCAGTTCATCCTTGTTTCCGTTTGTTTTGTTGAATATATTTATTAATTGTTTATGAAACATGGAAACAAGGATAAAATGAGAGAACAGTAAACACTTGGGGCCATGTGTGGGCAGAAGTCATCTCTCCTGCTGACTGTAGTTTAATTCTGCTGATTATAGTTAATGTTGTGCAGATGGCCTCCCACCAGGGAATCCGCCGCTCCTTAGAGTGTTGTATACTGACTTATCTGAATTCAGGATCTTAAAAGATTTTCTTCATCCCGTTACATTACTTTTTTCTTATTTTTTACCCAGATCTGGTTCTAAACCGTACTGGTTAGGCGTGCGTGCATGTCCATGCAGCTGTCCTGAGGTCTGTACTACGAATCAAGATCAACATGGAACCCTGGATTTCCGTTACCCGGCTTCACCTAACCTAACAACCGCGGCCCCGCATAAGCTGTGTCACAACAGTTGGTTAACAGCTAGTTCAATCAACCCAGGGTTCCCCAATCCAGCGACGCGCACGTTCACATAAAAGAGGCGGGTGGAGATACTTTTTTATATTTATATGTATTTTAACATCTTGTTTAAACTTATTTAATTAAATCACAGTCTTTTGTGATTTGTGAAGGGCACAGAGCCAAAAAAGTAAAAAAAAAATAATGATTGAAAGAAACCTTGAAAAAAAAAAACAGAAAAGCAACAAAAAACATTTCGACATGATACAAGCCTTCTGTTAACACACACAGCCCCTGCCCCTCCTTCACACATTTGCTAGTAGCCAAGGAGAACACGGAGGATTAAATAACATGATGGATTCTTTATAAGAGGTAATCTCCACTCAAGGTTCTACTGAGAAATCCAGAGAGAGTTGTGTGGAGCTGAAAGTCTTAATTAGCTTTGTAGCGACTCATTTCTCAATGGCTTGAATGGAACGGACGTTCATTATTATCAAAAAGTAACGGAATAGAGCTTTAAGTTAAAGTAAGATTATAGATTGTAATAACTACTACTTGTTACTTTTTACCTCTGGTATTGAACCACTGCTGATTCCCTCCCAGGTACCAAATGAAAGCACTGAAGCGGTCACTGGTCAACACCTTCTACTTGATTTGTGGTCTCAGATTGAATGGGCGCCCAGTTGTTAATGTGACAGAGGTGCTTTTGATTATCCTTTTTTTTGTAATTCTGATGGATCCCATTGTTGATCCTCACCCATCCCTCTCTTTTCCTGTGTTTATTCAGGGTGCGGTGAGCGGGGTGTTGCTGGTGACACCCAACAACATCATGTTTGACCCTCACCGGATGGACCCTCTGGTCCAGGCCCATGGGTGCGAGGAGTACGGCATCATGTGTCCCCTGGAAGAAGTCCAGTCGGCTGCCATCTGCAAGGAGATCACCGACCCCAAGATCAGAGCGGCCGTGCCCGAGTAAGAAAAACACATTCAGATACAGAATACTTTGCAGTTGCGTATGTATAGAAAATACTTATTAGTACTAAAATAGTTATTACGGCTGTCAATCAATTACAAAATGTAATTGAGATAAATCACATGAGTGTCAAAGTTAACTCGCAATTATTTGCAAGTTAATTACACATTTTTAATTTGTTCTAAATACTTTAAAAGGGATATTTTTTCAAGTTTTTGAGACTTGACTTTGGAGGTAACTCAGTTCACATCGAAAAAAACACGCAAATAACTTTAGTCTTGTAGAGAGAACCATCTGGAAGGGCTTTGAAACTCAACTTGCCATTCAAAACACCCGTTTATTCATCCATTTCTGCTCATGGAGCTTTGTTTCTACTAGCCATCCACTCCCATTCATGGATGTATTATATCCCTAAGACCCTCTCACGTTCCGCTTTCTCGTTAGTGTTTAATCCAGGATGTGTGGACTGCATGCAGGGAATTGAATCACAATGAGAAATCTATTTTAATATATTTATAAGACTAAGAGGGTCTGAAAGTCGCTAAACCTAGCGAGAAAGTCGTTAACGTTATTGCTGCAGCGTCCTGATTTCCCACTACAGAGCAAAATCACAGAATGTGCGTGCATAAATCACGCATAAAAAAAAAAAGAAAAAAGCCACGTTAAAAGGAATTTGCGCTAACTCGTTATTAACTCGTTCATTTTGACAGCTCTAGAGTTATTTGAAGTAAATGCAACGGAAACACTGACTTATAACTTTAATTTATTCCTGCATACATTCTGAATTTTACATCTGTTCGACAATTACATTCCACATATTATTAATATATTATTTTATTCTTATTTGTTTTGCATTATCCCCTCCTCTTTCAGTCACTCTGTTTTCTGACTTGTACATGTCTGTCATGTATACCATATACCTTTCTCCTGCTCGCCCCCTCACAGACACGCAGCAGCCTGGCTATAATCAATGCCATTCTCGGATGCAGCCACAGTCAGATTGCATCAGCAACCGATTTTGTTTTCAGTTTGATTCTTTTCACCCACACACCGAAATAAAAAGGAAAGAGCAATTACACCAGGGTTAATGAAGTGTGCTTTCACCCTCCTACATTCTGATTGCTCACCTCTTTATGCACTAGGAAGCAGCCACTTGTTCTTCCTCCCACAGATTTGTCTGTTTGAGTTTATTTTGCTTCATTTAAATTGTTTTAGTGTTGTTGTTGTTGTTGTTGTTGTTGTTGTTGTTGTTGTTGTTGTTGAAGACCAATTCATGCAAAGACAAATATGGTCTAGTGTTAGGAATCCTGTGTCCTCTGGTGGTAGTAAGGTCTGAGCACTTCTGTTAAAAGGGTTGTGTTTTGGAGCAATTATTGCACTGACAAATTGTGTTTTTTGTGCCAAGGCCAGCTGTTTTCTCAGCTGTGGTTCATTGTCTGCCCTCCTCTCTCTCTCTCTCTCTCTCTCTCTCTCTCTCTCTCTCTCTCTCTCTCTCTCTCTCTCTCTCTCTCCCTCTGCTGACCTCGCTCTCACTCTGTCTAAACACAGCTGAGCAACAAGTGCTTTGCAGAAAGTGATTCTGTGTGCTGGTTAAATACAACTATCACCTTGACGACCTCATTCAAGGTTTACAAGAAATAAGACGTTTTTTGTTTGCATCAAACACTGATTTTTTTCCTGTGTATAGAATTTGATTTTGTTGTATATGCAGCTTTAACATTTTCTGACTGTTGATTAATCACTCCTCAAAAAAATGGATGATTTAAAGACATACTGTTATCCAAATTTGCACAACGTTGGTGCCACAGCATTTCTGTATATGGGGACATCAGTTGTGTCCATGCTGATCCTTCCTGGTACAGGCCTAAATATGCCCAAAACAGGCTGCAAAATGTTCTGTTGATGCATCAATTAGTTAGGCTTTGTTTTAAATGACCCACATGTGTAGTCTTCTTTAATATACGTCCTCCAGAAGAAGATGTGAGTAGTGCAGGATTATCATGTTTGGTCTTTTTTGTTGAGCGATAGGCAGATGGCCGTCTTGTGTGACAGCATTATTTAGTTATTTCAATGTGACTGAAAATTAATAGAAATGTCTTTAAAAAAGTGGAATCACTTTTCTATTAACTGGACCAATTTCTACTATTCCTACAACTTCACTTTCTTTCTATATTACATTATATTACAATGCTATCATTGAAGCCAGCAATTCCATGCAGTGACAGCTTTTCAGAAAACCTTAAAATTATTTTTCATACGTTATTGGTATTATTCAACATTTCAATGAAATTCATACTAATTAAAACCATTTCCACTTTTCACACTAATTCACCTTGTTCTTTTGCATTTAAGCCAGCAATCCAGTTTAGCTTTAGCAATTCCCCTTTTCAGCATTCACACGCATTTTCTCGTTTCATTTGTTGTCCTGCTTTTAACACACCTGTCCTAGTTAGTAAAAAGTGTCTTCCAGTTATAACACATTTTAGTCCCCAGTTTGGGCCAAGCTCCAAAAATGCTAAATCCTCTATTTCCCATAACACAACCAAATAGCATGCTTCAATAGACCCTCCATGCCTAATAAACACCTCTCCAACTCCATGGACCCAGTTTGTAACAATTTGTTGTTCTGTGAACGATTTTAAGTCTTAAGCCCAAGTCAAGATCAGGTTTATTTTCTCAGACATTTCCTCCAGATCCACAGAAAACATTGTACACTTGTTTTTGCAGGCTGACTACTACTAACCATAACAGCTAAACTGATTTCTCATCACAACCTCTACATGTAGAGCGTGTAGGGAAAAATCACATGTCCAGATATATCTCTTATAATTGATAGAGTTCTATGGGTCTTATTGCTTCTTTTTGTTTCCAGTGACCTGGAGCCTCTTCCTACGGAGAGACATCCCTCCCAGAAGGACCCAGAGCAGCGCCTCCGGGAGCCAGGGGTCAACGACAGCGGCAGCACTGCCCCGCGCAGCACTGAGGGCTCCTTCTCTGAAGATGTCTTCACTGAGACGGAGCTGTCCCCCATCCGTGAGGAGGAGCAAGCGTCTAGCGAGGACCTCCGTCTGGACAAGTCCTCTGCCGCTTCCACAGAGTCTGTGCAAACCGTCACCCAGCTGGAGGCCACCAGTGCCGAGTCCCAGGCCCCGGCCATCAGTCAGCCGGAGGAGTGCAGCGCTGCGGCCAAAGCAGAGGACAATCCGCCAGACACTGCCACAGAAAGAGATAGCCAGTCCCCCATGGGATCCAAGCAGCAGAGTGTAGAGAAGCCAACAAGCACACCCACTACCACCAGCAGCAGCACTAGCCAGGCCGAAGGCCCCAGCAGCAGCACCTCTCGCCCAGGGTCCCAAAGCTCAGCCACCCCTGGCGCCACAGACACCACCTCCATCTCAGCCAATCAACAGGGTGAAGCCAACGAGGGGACAGACGTCTCCAAAACGGACACTATGCAACAAGGCAAGGAGGAAAAAGAGAATGTAGAGCAGTCGCCAAAGGACAGCACGCAGAACTCAGCAGAGGGTAAACACATTTACTTAGCAACAGTTATGACTATAGTGCGCAACCATTTATTTTTGTAATAAACGACCGTTACATGCTACAAAGCTAATGAAGCCTATAAGCTGAACAAAACTCTGTCTGTATTTCTCAGTATGGCTATGTTTCCTAAATGGTTTAGTCAGGCAACTTTCGAACGCAGCAGCTCGAGAGATGAATTTTACCGCAGAGAAAGGTCAACTTTGGAGATGAAGAGGACATAAAAACTACATGATAATTACCTCTTTTGAAGAGTCCATCTTGTTTTTTATCCGTCTGTGCTAGCAACTTGATGGAGGAGGGGTGGGGGTTTGATCACCGAAAGGCTTGCGATGATCCAACGGTGTTGTCATAACGTAGAATTTCTCATGGGTGCAACAGAAGCTGTGCTCTATAGCTTTAAAATTGTGTAAGTTAAACTGGACATTTCAGGTGATGTTTGGCCTCATGTTGTCTTTAAGCTGCAGCCCTACATCCATATTCTTTTGAAGACTATCAAAGTAAGTTCTTCTCCTCTCTGGCTGCTTCAGAATCACTTCTCTCATGTTGGTTCCTGATAACCTTTCCGGTTTCCACTCTGCCTTGGTGCTAGTAATAGGAATATAAAGACGGAGGGAAATGGCAGCCTCTGTGTTGTTATCAGCTTGGCGGGGCTAGCCGGGTTTTATGCAGCACTTTGATCTCTGGCTCTGGTGGTCTGGGCAACTCCTCCGGGCGATAAGCTAAAGCCTATCAAACACCACAATGCCACAAACACACCTAATACCCAAAGGGGAAACACAGTGACGATGAAACCCAAGATCAAAACGCTTTCTGAGACAGCATTCAGAGAGGTTTTATTTATACCAGACATCCAGTCTGGTTTTGCTTTCATGTGAATTTACACAAATACTAAATCCACCCCAAAGGCAGGGATGAACTTATTTTGTACTTTTAGCCATTTTTAATATTAAAGGATTGCACTTGTGGTTTTGGATGTTTTAACCTGCCAACTATGGTTATGTAGTTAGGTCAATCCCATGCTGATGATCTTAAAAAGCTCTTCATTACAGTTAATTGTTCATATCTCATATCTCATATCTTCTTTATCCCTGTAATTACAGAACAAGACATCATCCAGTAACTTATAGACAAAACCAAAAGAAAAACATTAGCTCTAACATTATGTCTACTTCTTCATACTTTCAAAGAACATATATTTATGTGCAACATTTGAAATAAATTATGCACCTAAGGGAAGAGGAAACAAAGAGATGCTACAAGTAGAGCTGGGCAATAAATCGATATTATACCAATATCGTGATACGAGACTAAATATTGTCTTAGAAGTGGTGTCTTTTCCTGGTTTTAAAGGCTGCGTTACAGTAAAGGGATGTCATTTTTTCTGAACTTACCAGACTGGTGTAACTGTTCTATTATTTGCCTTTACCCATTTATTTATCAAAAATCTCATTGTGTAAATATTTAGTGAAAGGACCAATAGTCAACACTAATAACAACACACAATATTGAGGTATTTAGTCACAAATATCATGCGATTTGATTTCTCCATATCACCCAGGCCTAGGTACAAGCCACAAGTCCCAATAACAGGCTTTTTTTCATTATTTCCCAAGCTCTCCAAGTAACTGGCTACTGTCTTGTATTTTTTGTCTATCAAGTAGTCCATTCCATAACTAAAGACTCAAAACCTCACATCATCACACATCATTGTCTGAGGTTTGATTTACTGACAACATACATTTTAAATGTAGTACTTTTCAATGGCATACTTTCACATTACAATGTCAGAGTATCTCAGATGTATTATCACCAGTGATAACATTAAGGTAGAAGAATATTTACTGTGATGGTTTACCTATGTTTAGATGTTCATTCTACTGAAATAAATGGGAAGCAGTGGCTGTGTGGAAGTTAGGTACAATGTTTATTTAAAAAAAAAAATGAAGATGTGCTTGAGGAAATGTTTGGCAAATACTATGCAATTAGTAGTTAAAAAACATCAGTGTTAGGCAAGTTACTGTAATTCGTTACAGTAACTAGTTACTTCTTCCAGAAAGTAACTAAATTAGATACTCAGTTACAAATTATAAAAGTAACTAGTTACTTTAGAAAGTAAATAATGTGTTACTTTCAAGTACATTTTTAAATGCTCAAATGTAACCCCACCTCCCCCCCTCTTCAATGGTACTTAAAATACATGGGCATGTTCAATTATTTATGATAAATCTGAATATTACAATGAAATGGACACTTAATACAAACATACAAAATATATAGACACTCTTCACTCTACTCTCTGTAGTGCAAATAACATAAGTGCCCTGAGGTGAATACTTGTGCGCTGTTGTGTGCGTCGGGCCTGTGTGTGTGTGTGTGTGTGTGTGTGTGTGTGTGTGTGTGTGTGTGTGTGTGTGTGTGTGTGTGTGTGTGTGTCCTTAATTTCATAACGCCATACCTGTCTCTCATTGACTGACTCACTTGTGTTGTTCGTTATGTCCGACTATGCATGCTTTCGAACACCCGCCCAACTCTACCTCTGATTGGCTTATCATGCAATTTCACTTAACCTCAGCCAATCGTCTGCATTAATGCGCTTGTCTCGTGCACTGCCCACTAACCAGGGAAGAAAAAAAGTCTTTGCCTCTCGGCTTGGAGATCTAGTCTAGTATAGTAACGCGCCACATTTTTTGTCAGTAACGGTAACGGCGTTATTGAGGTGGTAAAAAAGTAACGCTGTTATTTATAACGCCGTTATTCCCATCACTGAAAACCAAAGCGTCTTTTAATTAGTATCTGGTTGGCATAGTTTTAGTCTCATTATCTGACGGTGACCTCCGTGTGACACCGTTACTGACTCACTTCATAACGCACTCTAGTTAACAGTGGGGGAGAGATTTACCGTTTTCTCCCTGGCAATTATTGTCACACAGAGAGCCGGGCTGCAGAAGCAGTTCAAATTCACAGGGATCTCCGCAGGGCTTAACTATTTTTCCGTGCACATTAGCACAGCCCACACAAGAAACAGCAGCAGCCTCAAAAACAAGCTGCATTAATAAAGAATAAGAACTAGAATTTGTCCCACTGAGCGTGTTGCCTAAGCAAATTAAAATAATTATGTTCATCATTGTTATTGCTGGTTACGTTGAGCTGCCAAACCAAGAGCAGTGTAATGTCACTGGTACAGTGATGTCATTCAGCTTCCGGGGGCTGTGGTCTTTATATTATAATGTACCATGGGCAGAAGACTCAGAGCCGCTATCAAGTATTGTGTGCTACTCCTCTTATTTCTTTCATCTGTTGTGTTTCTGCCTCAAAATGACTGATGCAAGTTGAAGTAGCCACTAAATAGAAGATAACTAGGTCAAAGCAAAATAGCAAGGATTAGGGGGAGAATCCACAGTTATTCAACAAGATGTATTTTCTTTTTAGATATTGGGAACACAAATTGGGAACATTTTGGGAAATATGCTCATTTGCTGTCCAACAAAAGTTAGATCAGAAGAAAAAAGCCTGGAGTGCTCAGAAGTTGAATACAAATTATGAAGGTGCTCTTTGGAAAGGGAACAAAAGCTTCAAAGAAACAAGGATCAGGGGAACAGGAAGCCTGGCTCTGTCCAAAATATGCCCAAATTGTTTTTTTCATGAGCACTTTTACACAGAGCGTGAATATTACGCGTACATAAAGCAACGTTATCTTTTGCCTGAACGAGGTTGATTTTTCTGAGCTTTTGCCCTGCAAATAAAGACATCAACGATCACATTGTGTTTTTAACTTATGAGGATCATAATACACAGTATATGTATATACGCAAACTTCCTTACTACTCATTTTCAACCTTGACAAAGGCAGTTTCTTGTTATATATCTCATTTGTTTGATCCGTACAAAATCTTAAGTATAAAAGCCAGAGCCAGGCTAGCTGTTTCCCTCTTGTTTCTAGTCTGTATGCTAAGCTAAGCTAACCAGCAGCTGGCTGTAGCTTTATAATATCATCTAACTCTCAGCAAGAAATTATTCCCCAAAATGTCCAAGTATTACTTTAAAACAATTTGTCCTGTTTGTTATAGCTATTAAGCCATAACATGACACATGTTTATACTCATGTGACCATGTGATTATTTCCTCTTCCAGGTACAGGGTCTGTGGAGAGACGGAAGCACCCAACTCACAAGTTCCTGTGTCTGCGGGTGGGGAAGCCCATGAAGAAGACGTTTATTTCTAACGCCAGCGCCTCCATGCAGCAGTATGCCCAGCAGGGCAAAAAGCACGAGTACTGGTTTGCTGTGCCGCAGGAGAGGTCAGTACCTCTGCTACACCTTTGAATGCAAGCAAATGAAACCACAAGATATGGTAGCCTCTGATTAGTCCACCTACAGTGCAGCTGGCTTTGTAATGTAGAGAGCTGCAGGGATTTGACCTCATGCCATTCCTAACACACCACAATAGTCAGCTGAGTTACTGAGGCACCGCACCCCCAGTCCTTTTAATATTTGAAACCAATCAAATATGCATTCTTCTTCAGGTCTGACTCCCACTGCGGCTTCTGCCCATCTCACTGTGCTACCTCTGCCAGAAAAATGATTTATTATTCATTCACTCTGCAGGGAAACAGACAGACGCACTTTGTTCCTGCACTGGGGAACACACACACACACACACATTTAAATTATGATGGAGAGGATGTAAATCACTGTATTCATATAGATAAGAATTTAAATTGTAAATACTACATTCCTGAACAATTAAAACGTTTAAATAACACAATTAACTACTCATTTATGCACTTTAACATCAGAAGCTGGTGGAAACATCATGAAGAATTAGCTACACTCTGACTGCACCTTTGATGTTATTGGTTACTGGGTTATCGATAGGACCTTTATTGATATTTGTTACCTTAATGACTATAAGCTAGTTACCAAAAACAGGCTTGGCCACACTGATGGTGGTGTTTGTTTATATGTCCACTCCAGACATCATATGAGTGTTTGTGATGACATTGTCTTATATGATCATCACTGTGATACACTTTTTATTAAGATAAACACTCATAAATGCTAAACGACTTATAGTAGGAGCGATTTATTGCCCCCTGATTTTGACCTTGATACTTTCAAAGTCAAACTGCAGGACATTTTACTTTCCATAAACAGGAAAAACAAAAATTGTGTCCTACTAGGGGACTTTAATATTGATGTCTCCAGAGATGATGCTATCAAAAGTGACTTCATTAATACTCTACAATCTTCTTTTTTTGGTACCATAAATCATTTTACCAGAGTAACGCACTCCACTAGGTCAACTATTCACAATATCATTACAAAAATTTGAAACACTAGGCTAGAATTTTGGAGTTGTGTTATCTGATATTACTGATCATTTTCCAATTGTATTATTTCTAGATCTTGCTCGTAAAATCAAATTACCAAGGCAAAAAACTAAAACTAAATTACTGAATGAGAGAACCCTGGAACAACTGAGGGGTAGCTTACAAGCCAAAACATGAAACTCAGTCTATGACTGCAATGATCCTGCCACTGCATATGACAACTTTGTGCAACCAAATACTGTGGACACACACTCACATTTCAGTAATAATTTCACTTATGACATTGATCCAGCAAATAACTTTAAAAAGTACTTTGTCTACTTTGGGAAAAAACTTTCTACCAAAATAGACCAACCTCAGGGTATCTCTCCTAACCATTACTTGCCAGGCAAGTATGTCAATTCTTTCTTTATGAAGCCAACTGACTGCAATGGAGTCCATAAAATGATCAAAATGATATGAGCAATTATTATCCTATATCAATTTTGCCTACAATCTCTAAGGTCTTAGAGAGAGTAGTGTACAAGAGGTTAAATGGCTAGCTTGATAAGCTAAATATTACTGCTTCAACCCAATATGGCTTTAGTAAAAGAAATACCACATGTATGGCACATTTATACTAGATCTGATTGAAAAGATCAATGCCATTGATAAAGGTGACTGTGGTATTGGTATTTTTTATTTTTTTATCCAAGGCATTTGACACTATTGATTTTGATACCTTATTGAATAAATTACATCATTATGGAATCAGAGGACTAGCACTTAGCTGGTTCAGAAGTTATTTATTTGGCAGACAGCAATATGTAAATATTAAGGAACAAATTTCCATAAGCAAACCCATCAAATTTGGAGTCCCCCAAGGATCCATTGTGGGCCCTCTCCTTTTTTTTCTTATATATTAATGACTAATGAAAAATTCCACCATGGTTTTACACAAAGTTTTATTTGCTGACGACACAAATTTAGTTATCTCACATAAGAGTCCAGTTGTACTGCAAGAAATAATAAATATAGAGTTAAGAAATGTAGAAAATGGGTAATAAACTATTACTACTATCTCATATTACTTGTTGTATGTTTATTGTTATTGGGTCCCCTCCGAAAAGCTTTTAGTAGCTTTTCACACGGCATTGTACCTCATGAAATTGTGTTTAAATATACAATGAGGATGTGCAAAAGAAACAAAACAAAACAACACCCATGCAACAATAAAGATCTTTTTCTTTGTTTTGTATATTCCGAAATTGTTTGCCCCACAAAGCTCTTCAGGAACTTTTTCTGACATACACTGATATTTCTAGTGTTTTACATTGAATGGAAACAGCCTTGGCTTAATAACGTGTTTATTCTGGTTGGATCGCTCTGTCTGGGTGTACAGTCGCCAAGCCAGCAGTAGTCATGATTATTTTAGTGCTCCTGGAGACACATAACATGAAAATAGGTTGTGTAAAAAATAATTCCAGTTGCAGCAATAGCCTAATTCAATAAGTCAGTTTCCTTCACATTCATGAGAGCCAAATCTGGCGCCAGCCCAGCAGTAGTTATATTGTCTGTTGTTTCTTTTTAGAGACACAAAGGGACAAAAATGGACATGAGTGAAATCTCATCAGTGATTTGTCCAACCTTGATTCTCACAGCACCGCTCCTGTTTTTAGTCTATATTTTTATAGCAGCAACCCACATGGCGCTCTCTCAGGCTGCTAATCACATTTGAATCAAACAAACAGGCGTGTCCTTTTTAGTTAGTCATGGTACCATTAATTCTTCTTGGTTATGTGATGTGGTGAGTGGCTGAGTGCAGTAATGACCCTGAAACCCCCCTCACTTCATTATTCATCATGAACACCAGAAGTGCTTGCTTGTTAAAATAATAACAATAATAATATAATACATGAGACTTATAAAGTGCTTTTTAAAGTCCTCAAAGACGCTTTACATACAGATGTTACATACAGCTTTGTTGTTTTCATCCACAGGTTGCTTAGCTACAGCATTTCCCACCTGGAAAACAAGTTGCTATGATGCACGCTGCACTCGGGGATGATAGCCCAGGGGCATTGCAGATTCAAAGCTAGTATAAAAAGACAGGGCTTGTGCATGCTACTACTAATTATTTTTAACTTGTTTTTTCTGGCACTGCAAGCGGGCTGGGGTGTGTGGGAGGAGTGATCATAAGCTGTTAGGACTGACAGCACAGCGGTTTATTATCCTTTTCTTCAGACACTGCTAGACTCACTGTTGCTTTGCCCCAGATGGGCGGCGACCCGCATGATGTGTCTTTAAGTGTCCTGGCAATGGTGTGGGGGGGGGGATAAGGGAGGCCATTGAATGAGTCATACACAGCTCATGACGGTGAACACAGCTCAACCTACTGAGTCTGCACAGATTCTTCATGTCAACCAACCATAACAGTATTTGTTCTGCATTTTTTTGTAACTTTTCATTAAGTAATGATGTATTACCTTATCATATCCTAAACTGTTTACACGATTGTCATGAGAAGGGGGCCGCAAGGGGAGAGCAGAGAGAGGGAAAATAAAAGTTAAAGATGATCACAGAGACTCATTTGGCACCATTTCCACATGACTTCCCTGTTTTAAGGAAACTGACCACACACTATGTACAGTGGCTTGAATAAGTTTACACAACCATGCTAAAGTTGATTAAAAAGAGGAATAAAAACCGTCTTTTGGAAACTGATATTAATGCCTTAATTAAAAAAAATTATGAAAATCCAACCTTTTAAGGGCACCAGTTTTCTTTGTGAATGAATAATGTATTGTAAGTAAAGAAATGTTCTGCCTCTCTGGGAATTTACCATAGGGGTGTGTATATTTATGCCCCCTGTATTTTAAGGAAGTACATTTATTTATTTACAGTACATTATTTGTTCATGAAGAAAATTGGTGTCCTTTAAAGGTTTTTAATTTTTTAATTTATTTGAATTAAAGCATCAAGATCAATTTCCAAAATAAGTTTTTTTTATTCCTTCTTCTCCTCTTCAACTTTAGCATGGGTGTGTACACTTATTCAAGCCACTGTATAACGGTAAAGTTGCTTTTATTTATATTTTCATGTTAACAATGTCTTATGGCTATGTCATTCTTGCCAGACCTGTCTCCACAGTGCTGCAGAATAAGGTCTTGCGCCTCCACACACACATTCCAGCATTTTAGTAAAGCAACCGTCTAAGCTCTGGCGGCTCTGCAAATTATTCTCAGGAAGGAACTTGTTTTGGTGTAACATTTGCACCCCACAAAAGAAAACGCCACATACAATATTAAATGAAGTGAACTGTTCACACAATATAGTACAGTGAGCTATTTAAATTAGCTGGATACATGGTTAATCATAATTTGCTCTTACCAGTGTATCGCCCACAGCTATACCGCCAAAACGTCCCAGTTAGAGAGTAAATGCCATTAAAATATTCTTATAGGCTGGCCTGCCTTGTTGCATGATCAAAATTGAAATGTACTGGGCGCCTGGGCAGCTCACATGGTAGAGCGCACACCCATATATAGAGGTATGCTCCTTGATGCAGCGGCCGCGGGTTCGACTCTGACCTGCAGCCCTTTGCTGCATGT
>NC_045738.1:22519441-22532874 GCF_008692095.1 Etheostoma spectabile | reverse complement strand
CTCTCCCCTTTCATGTCTTCAGCTGTCTTATAAAAATGAAAATGAAGGCCTCAAATACTCAAATACTCAGTGACAAACTTGTAGAGAATTGTCACCTGATTTTGAAGTTCCCCTCAACTCTACGGAATGTTTTAGCGTCTTTTACTTAATTGTTTTGGTTTCATTGGCCTCAACTTAAAGGATTCGGTTTAGTCTTGCTGCTCTCATAAAGCTTGTATCCAACTCCAGCTGTTTTCAACAAACAATCTTTGGTAATCCACTGGTAATCTACGCTTTCTGCCAAACAGACAGACAAAGGTAGCAACCTGCTATTGTCCTTTAGCAGCTAAAGAGACATATATTTACCTGAAGAGTTAGTGGCAACAAAACTCAAAATTAAATCTTATGTTGCTCTGTGTTTGTTTGATGTGTAAATAAGCAACTGTTAGCCAACCCTTTTGTCATGACAACTTTGTAATATGATATGTGAATTCTGTGTTTCCAGCTTGTGCTGCCCCCAAAGGGACCAACCAAATCATAGTATGCAGGTTAAACTATGTGTTATTATTGTTATTATAGTAAGACCAGTTGTTACCAAATGTGATGTTCAGAGTATTTTCAAACAAAACAAGACTAGCTTGCCCCTCCTTCCTCCTCATCCCATCTTCTCTTTTCTGTGCTTCTGTGCACTAACCCCCCACCCCCAAATCCTTCTTGCCGGTTATTTGCTGGAACACTGTTTGTGTATGTGTCGTGGTGAAGGTGGGCACAGTTTATTTTTGTTGCCGTTTGTAGACCCTGGGCTGTCTACAGAGACCGCGTTTTTTTACAATGTGTACCTGTGGACAGGCAGCTCGATATAGTGAGACGTTTGTATGTGACAACAAAGGGTCTAGCCTAAAACATGCGTGACATCGCTTAGAGCACCTTTAATGGACAGCGCATCCGGCTTGGGGAAGTGCTGTAAATGCAGATATGCCTTAAACCTGCATTTTATTTTATTTCCAGCAAGGGGCGACACATGTGGTTGCAAAAGGAGGTCGGTTTCTGTAGAAGTCCATGAGAAAGTGACCCACTTCTCACTTGATTCATTACCTCAGTAAACATTTTCATAATGAGTTTATGGTCTCAACCACTACTTTTAAGTCTTCTGCAACACAGAATGATATTCGTTTTTTGAATTATCGTCTCATTGATTTTAAAATCTGGGATAAAGCCGGGGGTGTTTCAGGGCGTGGCTATGATGTGATTGCCAGTGAAAGTGTGTAACGTAACGCAGAGTGTAAGCAGCTCCCCCCTCACTCCTCCCACTGGTCACATCCACAACCAGGATGGCTGCGCACGTATGGGCAGCCTCGACGACGGATAGCACATCTCCACAAACCAATGGGTGATGTCACACATGCTCTGTCCATTAATATTATACAGTCTATGGTTTTGTCAGATGGCCAATTTACCAATTTATTTTTTCCAGTTAATAATGGACAGTGTATTGCCACATGTATGGTTTTTAATCAAGTCATAGCAGAGATGCTCACAAGTCTTTGGTCTAGAGTCCAAGTAAAGTCTGTTGTTGTAATGAGTGCTGTATCATCTGCTGCGTTCCATCAAGGCTGCTTAGAACACTGCATAGCTATATATAATAACATCTAGCCAACAAATGTCAGTTAACCTCCCTTAGCTCCTAGCTAATGCAGGAAGCAAGCTAACGTTAGATGGCCAGTGCTGTGCTAAACATGTTTGCTAACAAGGGTGCGTTGTCAGGGGCCTGATAAAATTAGATGGGTTGAGTCATAATGATTTCACATAGTTTGGATTCATCAAAAGAAGATTTAAAGATTTAAACCAAGGCTTCTGATAAATGGCACAGCAGCTGCTCCTCTCTCATGTGCAGCAGATACGTGTTACTTACTGTAGGTAGGTTATAGGTTTGACAGGAAGGGGAATAACATTCAGCTCATCAGACGTTTCCTAAAAATAAAGAATGCTCACAAGACCTGCATCTCGAGTCAGAGTCCAGTCTCAAATCTTTTGAGGACGACTCTCAAGCCTAAAGTCAAGTCTGAAGGCCCTGTGTGTGCGACCTAAGTGTGCCTCGAGTCCGAGTCTCAAACTTGAGTCCTCATCTCTGAGTCAAAGTTACATATCACTCAGTGTTGGATTGTATCCAACACTGAATATCCTGAAGTCTTTGGAGCTGGCCTTGATTTTTTTAGAGGCACTGAAATACACATCTCCGACGAGGATTTTTTATTTACTAAATCTCTGCAGAATTTAAGAACCAAGCCTCTTCTCTCATAGTTTTTCCTGTGTTTCTCTCTCTCTCCCCCCCAGGTCAGAGCATCTGTACGTGTTCTTCATGCAGTGGAGCCCGGACATGTATGGTGAGGGGGTCAGGGGGATGGGACAAGAGCCTGGGTTTATGGTTGTCAAGAAGAATGAGGTGTCAGAAACAGCTGAGGACGAGCCCATCACTGACCTCAATGTCAAGGAATGGGAGGTAAGGTCTACACAGCTAAAACTGTTCCCTCGCCTTGCTTACAGGCACCTGTTGTGTTGTCTAAGGCCTCACAGACATGGATTAAGTATAGTTCCCCACCTATGGTTTAATCCATAACCTGTGAAACCAGAATCTTATGTGGTGTATTGTCGTGATTATTTGAATGTGGTTTTAAGTTTGTTAAGTTACATGTTATATAATTGTAATGATTTGCCTCCATTACACAATGTATAGTGCAAACATATTGTGCTGATGTTGGTTTTTAATCCATCAGTATTGTGTAGTCATCGAGCCTTAGTTTTGTATTCTGCTTCTGTATATTGCACTTCTATGTACCACTGCATATTTCTTGAGTTGATAGTAACTATTTTGTGAAACTGTGAAATTTCTATCACGTGTAAGTTGTGTGAACACTTTCTTTGCTTGGAAATGCGCTTCTCTGAACTTCCAACCAAAGTGTTTTGCATGTTTGTGTAATTGTACTCTCCTCAGTTAGTGTATTGTAGTTTCATCACGTGGTGTGACTGTCACTAGTGTTGGTCAGCATTCGGCAACTTGTTTTGCTGAATGGCAAACGGCTAACACCCTTATGAGTTGCTCAACATATGCAGCGTGTGTGTGATATTTTTTTGGATATGAAATCACCCAAACTCATGTGGCACTGATGTGGGTTCAGTCTGTCTTCCTTTCTCGTAAAACTAACTTCTCACGGTGTCTTCACTGCACATTTACAGAAAGTGGAAGTAAGATTCAGAAGCATAGACAAGGAAAATATCTAGATTTTCAGCTTATTATTACATGTCGCTGCACCACACTGCGGATGAGTTTTGATCAAATGAGATTGTTTGCGAGCCTGTGGATAATGAAAAGGATGCATTCATTGTATAAAGAAATTGATACGATGGAAGCAGCGGCCTGGATTTAAATTTTAATGTAAATGAATGATGTAGGAAACAAAGTGGACTAATTGTCCCTACATGATCTGTTACATTTGAATAAGTAAATAGCAACCTGCTGATATTGTGTCCTACTCCGGTCATCATATTTGAATTTTAAGCAACACTGTTCTTTCATAGAGCTTTAAGGAACAAAATGTATTTTGTTTGACAAAACGGCTGACAAAATATACTTCAAAAGCTAATTTAAGTTTTGTATTAATTCATAATTTATTTTAATTTGAACTTGAACCAGATATTGGCTTTGTCTGTCAAAATTTTAAACTGACTGACATACCTCGTGGGCTGGTGCTGTTACTGTTACTGTATCTTTAAATCCTGTCTGTTATGGGACAGGAACTCTTCTTTTTTTTAACCAATGGGGAGTCGGTTCATCTCCTGTCCTGTATTGTTATTGGATTTTAGCGATGTCACACAAATCATTCAGTGTAGAAACCCTATTGGGGAAAAAATGTTTCTATTTTAGTCAAGCAGGCTGCGGCGTCATACTAAGCCCGTCTACTTGTCTCGGGCTGTAAACGGGGGAAGTTAAAGGATCTGTAATGTGACTTTCCAGGTTCAACCTCGCCCAGAAAGCAAGACATGTTTTCTAGGAGGGTGAAAGACCAAGAGAAACGGCTGACCCCTAAGTATACCTGTGTAGGTTCCATGTGGCTAGTTGTTTTCATTCTCCTCAGTTGTTGTAACGTTATGTTCTCTTGCTGTTGTTGTTAGCATGCCATGCTAGCTCACCAGCGAAGCTAACTAGCCCGCTAGTCCTTTAGCCGGTCGCGTCTGGGTCAGTGACTGGTGTTACACAAAGTGGTCACCATCTGACATTATGATATGATATTTGGCAGTCAGGGAAGTTCTCTCATCTGTTGTCTGCCCTCTTGGTACCGACGCTGTGAAACGATGTGTGCTTTGTGTGTGGAAGCTGTCCGAGGCTCTGGAGAACGCTGTCTGAAAGTTTCCAGCGCTGGGTGCCAGTTAAAAGATGGAGTTGCTTTCTTCAATCTCACATTACTATACATTTTTCAGAGTTACCAGGTATCATGTTGAGTTTATTGTTCGTTAGCTAAGCGAGTGTTAATTTTCTCTTCACTTGTGCTGTAAGAAACAGTATTTTATTCACCTCCAGATCCTTGCTTTTTCATGACATTGAGGTTTTCAGATAAAAGGCATTTGATTTACATTAAAAAGTGTGTAGCAGCCTAGCATGCTGCTAGCTTACCCTTTTCCAGGGGACAACTGCACCAAAGTGCCTTTATCTGGAGGTGAAGTGGGGCACTGATGCATTTTTCATTAGGGCTGTAGTTTACTCTCTCTGCTACATTATTGAGTGCTGTAAATAGGAAGCTTGTTACCAAAAAAAGTTATTTACACCAAAGGCAACAAGGTAAGTGAAAGACTATCTTAGTTGTAATGTGAGTAAAGAAACACAGCTTATGACATCTGTGCGCAGACAGTTTAATATTTATTGAAATGTAGACCAAAACTAGTTAATATGACTGTGCCTGTGTTTATTGATCTTGTGCATAAGGCGTTAAATATCTTTCCTGTACCGAAACACAGTGGGCTGTTGAACGCTATGTTTCATTCAGTGGCAAAACAGAGGCAGCCACTCTCAGTGGAGTTTGCAGCGTGGGCCGTGGGGTGTAACTTTGTTGAAATATAGGTCATTGTGTTGGTCTGTCTGGGCTGTGTGTATTGTTGTTCCTGACGAACAGAGAGTGGGTTAATGTTTATGGACTTGGCAAGTCGATCTTCAGTTATGTTCTGTTGCGTGTTACAGCATCAAAATCTTGTGGATTTCTTATAACTTGTTCCCAACAAATTTGTTTTGTTTTGGGGTTGGCTAGAAGAAAGCTTGATGGGTCTAAAGATAACTTTCTGCTTGAGTGTTGTTTCCATCTTCCTTATGCTAACTTTAAGTATAACTGAGCATCTAATGGTGGAGTTATTAAACATATTACACAAACATGCAAAATGACAGTGCTCTGAAATGCCCCGTCCACTCCTCTTTTTCCCAAAGTAAACTCTGTTCAAGTGTTAAAGTTTGCTAAAAATGCACTACTTCGTGCACATAATACCTTTTTAAAACTCTCCATTTACTTTTCCCTGGCCAGCGATGGATCTGGTAGAGTTTTATGTTGCACCTGTTCCTGTCTTTGTACTACCAGGTAGTGTCTCTGACGGAGTACCACCGTAGGATTGATGCGCTAAACAGTGAAGATCTGCGCTCGCTCTGCAAACGACTCCAGGTGCCCTGAACAGCCCTGTCCGCCCCCTCTCTCTGCTTTGCCCAGCCCTGCTGCTGCCTCCACCAAGATGGTCTCCCATTGGCTCTAGCAGGCTTTAGCTGCTGCGGATGTTGCATTCTAACCTCAAAAACACATGTACCTATTGCTATTAGGGCTGCACAATTAAACACAAATGTTATCAACATCGCAATATGGACTACTGCAATGTCAAAATTGCAGGGGAGGGCACAATATTTGTCAAAATTAAAATATGTGGCAAATCATTCTGAATGAAGTATTGCGGTGCTGCAGAGACGTCCCAGCCTACAAATCGTATCCTACAGTCTAAAGGCTCTTTTATGCTTCTGTGTTGAATCGGTGGCGTACCCCCGCAGACCACTTTATCTCCGAGCCCTCTGCAGTAGCTTGACGTGCACCTCCAAAAATGTGTAACTTTGCGTTGAGGCGACGCAGACCGCATGGACTGGGATTGGTCAGCTCGTCCTGTGTGTTGATAGTCTGTGTTTCAAGCAGCCTACTGTATCATGCTAGTTCACTGACCTAAACTTTGCAAAGAAACTCAGACATATTTATTACGATGATGGGGTTATCTGTTTATAAAGTGTCTATATGTTTTGAAATGATCACTTTGCCAGCAAGCAGTACTTTGTGGGCTTAAATTTACTTGCTAACATAACAAACGACAGTCTATGGGGTTTGCCATTTGATTACTGTTTCAGTGGTGAGCGCCACAGACACAGGCGACACCCGCTAGAGTTATGGCGGTGAAAGCAACCCCAACGCAGAACTCCAAAAGGGTCACTATGGCGTAGGAGCAACGGCGTAGCTACGCCATGGAGTTGACACAGAAGCATAAAACAGCTTTAAAGAAAATATTTTTATTTGGCACAGATCCTCACAAAAATCACACTGTAATCATTTACATTTTAAAAATGTATTAGTGTCTTTCAATGAAAAAGAGAATGATACAAAAATGTTCATTCCTCCAATATCGTGAATCATAATGCAATCACTACACCAGTCAAATTAATTGTGCAGCCTTTATTGCTGTACACATAAAAGTAATGGGTTGAGTAGGTTTCATGAGTGTGTGGGCTCACAAAAAAATATTCAAAACTTGATGTAGATCAATTGAGAAGGACATCTCAAGTGTTTAAAAGAAATGTGTTTATCAATTCATACAGAAAATTTGTGATGAGGTTTTCATGTGACAGCAGCCTTATCTCCATGTGTCAGGCTTTCCGTCTTAGACTCGTTGTCATGGTGTTTTTAGTGCTGCAACCCACTAGATCAGTCTGGCTGTAAGATAGTTAATGCTAGCTGTATGTGGTGTAGACACAAATGTAGTTTATATATAGGCCATACAGAAATGTTTTTTTCTGTTGGAAAGTCCCACTTTTTCTTAAATAGAATGTTTTCTTTGATGCTTAAATGAGCTGAATATGTAGAATTTTGAAGGGTAAAGAAAGAGACAGTGTATTTGTGAGGGGGTGGAAGTAAGACTCCCTTGACAGTGGGAAGGATGTGACAGTGCAGGTAGGCCCTATTTGAATGAGGACTGAAACATGAGAGCATCCCAGCCACCAGTGGTGAAGTGCTACACAATCAGCCTCTGTTATCGAGAAAGATAAATAACCTGAGCAGTCTGTTGGTCAGAGAAAATGTTAAACCGCCGAGTGCAAATTATTCATTGGTTGGATTTCCTTTTCACGTTGCATTGTCCTCTCCCAGACAGTGTCTCTGCCCGCTCTCCTAGTCCTGCCAAACCAATCCTAGTCATCTGGCATTGGAGAGTGGCAGGAAGATATTCAGCTGTCATCATCAAATTGTGAAATTATCAGTGTGTTGCCAGCAAACGCTGCTTTTATAATTTTGGCAGGAACATTTCTCAGATTTAAAATGGGAGCTTTAGTTTCTCAGGTTAGGCTATGGTTAAAGTCTAGCTTCTTCATGTCATCCCAGACTTGATCCCAAAGCTGTTCAGTTAAACCTTTTCTGCTTCAGATGCTACATTTTCCCCTATTCTCATCTCACTCAGGTCAAACATAACCTGAGCCTATACAACATGTTTGTGGTTACTGCTCTAGAAAGCTGCACTTTGTATGAGTAGCCTGATATGATGCAAAACAGAATTGTAGGTTTACGACGAACAGCTATAAGCTGAAAGGAAACTACTCCTTGTATGCATACCTGACATTCATCTGTACATTTAGATCACCACCAAGGAAGAGGTAAACTCCAAGCATGGCACATCCATCAAGACGGAGCTTGAGCCAGAAACGTTCAAACCCAACCTCAGAGAATCCAGTGATCTCCTGGAGGCCGACCAGATAGAGAAGGTACAGACCTTTGGAAAAACCTGTTCTTACGCAACCCTGCCATGATAAGATATCATGAAACGATATGATCCTACTAACAACTGTCTGTATGCAAAGCCGGATACATTTTATTCTTATGTGCCATAGAGCTCGGGGGGGGGGGGCATGTGCTGGGCATGTGCTGGGCATGTGCTGGGCATGTGCTGGGCGTGCTTGCTAACATGCAAATCCAGAGTACTTGCTGGTCATTTCACTTTCAAATTTGTAAAACAACCAAAAAAGGTAGGTGACCTGACTACTGCTTACAGCAGACTGAGACCAATGAATTATGGTCCGTGGGTTTTTCTGTGTCAGAGTTAGAGGTGGCAACTTATACTGTATGTATGATTATGAATTACTGCAGAGAACATGTAAAGGAACCTTTGATTTATTTTTTGCTCAAACATGTAAAATAAATAGTAATTTATTTAAAGATAACACCTGCATAAAGTCTCACTTAAACTCACAGGGAAAGACACTACATGTGTGAAACACATGAAACGGAGATGAACCTTTTACGTTTGAGTTGTGTTGTATGCCTCACAGGCATTGCGGGTAAGTGCACACACACAGACACACTTGCTTCCTTTAATCACCCAGAGGCAGCGCAGAGAGGAGCCAATTCAATTCAATTTTATTTTATTTAAATTCATAGTATCAATTCATAACAAGTTATCTTAAGACACTTCACAGATAGAGTAGGTCTAGACCACACTCTATGATTTACTAACACCCAACAATTCCAGTAATTCCCCAAAGAGCAAGCATTCAGTGCATTTTACTTCATATTAGGGAAAAAACCTTGGGGTGTGAGGAAAGCTTCCTTTTAAGAAGAAACCTCGGACAGACCCATACTCTTGGTAGCCGGTGTCTGGTTAGGGTATTTATAGTCACAAGTAAAGATGATTGTGAACTGTGACTAGACATAGTAGTTGTAGCAGGCAGTTGTGGCGTAGCAGGGCACTGTAGAGCCCAGCAGGGTGTAGCGGACCAGGGCCACGGCAACAGCTGCAACCATGATTTAGGAGCCACCCTAATCCAAGGAGAACTTTTTGGCGAAAAAAATGCATAAGGACTCCGGGGAATAAGCAGAGTTAAGTTAGTAACAAGCATTTCCGGGACATGGATGCACACAGAGGGAAATAGAGAGGCTCAGTGTGTCAAAGGAAGTCCCCCAGCAGTCTGAAACTATAACAGCATAATTAAGAGCTGGTGCAAACCTGAGCCATGAGCCCGAAGCTGAGTTCTATAAGGGTTGGTAGATTAATCTGACGACTATGAAGAGAAGCAGAGAAGTGAAGGGGTGCCGTGTCTGTAGCTATACACCTTCTCCTGCCGGTCTAGGTGACCGCTGCCACTCCTCACTCCCTAACTATAAACTTGATCAAAGAGGAGAGTTTTAAGTTTACTCTTAAATGTGGTGACGGTGTCTGTCCCCCAAACCCAGACTGGAGCCAAGTCAAAGCTCATCTCACGTCTTCCTTTCCACCCTTCTGGTTCCACTACTGCTTCACTGGAGGATGTGCTGAACCAAGGAGAAAAAGAGCAAAAGGGACTGATGACTTATCGGAGTGCAAACAGAACGTTTAAAGGCCCGTTTCATACAGAGGAAATAGTGCAGCATAGTGTAAAAAAAGTTGACACTTTAATTCCAAGTTTTAATCAGCGTCTGTTTTATCTGTCCATTAAAATGAAGCATACACTTACTGCACTGCTTCTCCAGCGCCTTTATCTCCCCATGCACCACAGCTACTGCTAATCCCTGAGTCTTTCTCCTGAGGCGGCCCTGTGTTTGGAGCCCTGTTACTCTTCTTTAAACATCAGATGGTGTTAAAAGGTCACCGCAGATGTAATTGAGCATTGGTTGCTGTGGCCTTTGCCTCAATTCTCCTTCATTCTTCCTTTTCTTTATTATTTCCCCCATCCCCACCTCCCTCCCCCCACAGCTTGCCAAGAACCTCCCACCACGGACCATTGGGTACCCATGGACGCTGGCTTTTGGCACATCAAAGCACGGCATGAGCATTAAGTCGCTGTACAGAGCCATGCAGGGCCAGGACACCCCAGTGCTTATGGTTATAAAGGACAGCGATGGCCAGGTAAGCTGCAAACGCAACTGTAATGCATTAAAAATCCTTATTATTATCATTTTTTGTCACATGAAATCGTACAGGTTGCAGTTCCACTGAAATGTCCTTCCGTCAGCTCCTAAACTTGAGCGTGATTCATCATAAAGCGCGTTGTACGTGAGTGTTCAGCAGTGAGTTGTTGTTTTGTTTCTGCAGGTGTTTGGTGCGTTGGCGTCGGAGCCCTTTAAAGTCAGCGATGGCTTTTATGGCACAGGAGAGACCTTCCTCTTCACCTTCAATCCAGAGTTTCAGGTACACCACCTTCCTCACTTTGAAGCTGTTGGGTTAAACATGTGCTACATTTATTTTTAAATAAAATCATATTTATTTTAATAGAATGTGCAGTTTTGTTCATATACAGTGTACTTTATGATAAAAGGGCATGCAGCAGAACTGATGTATATATGGCTGATCAAAATGTATCAATATACACTCACCGGCCACTTTATTAGGTACCCCATGCTAGTAACGGGTTGGACCCCCTTTTGCCTTCAGAACTGCCCCAATTCTTCGTGGCATAGATTCAACAAGTGCTGGAAGCATTCCTCAGGGAGTTTGGTCCATATTGACATGATGGCATACACACAGTTGCCGCAGATTTGTCGGCTGCACATCCATGATGCGAATCTCCCGTTCCACCACATCCCAAAGATATTGGATTGAGATCTGGTGGACTGTGGAGGCCATTGAGTACAGCGAACTCATTGTATGTTCAAGAAACCAGTCTGTGATGTTCCAGCTTTATGACATGGCGCATTATCCTGCTGAAGTAGCCATCAGAAGTTGGGTACATTATGGTCATAAAGGGATGGAATGGTCAGCAACAATACTCAGGTAGGCTGTGGGTTGCAACGATGCTAATTGGTACCAAGGGGCCCAAAGAGTGCCAAGAAAATATTCCCCACACATGACACCACCACCCCCCAGCCGAACCGTTGATACAAGGCAGGATGGATCCATGCTTTCATGTTGTAGACGCCAAATTCTGACCCTACCATCCGACTGTCGCAGCAGAAATCGAGACTCATCAGACCAGGCAACGTTTTTCCAATCTTTATTGTCCAATTTCGATGAGTTGTGCAAATTGTAGTCTCAGTTCCTGTTCTTAGCTGAAAGGAGTGGCACCCGATGTGGTCTTTGCTGCTGTAGCCCATCTGTCAAAGTTTGACGTACTGTGCGTTCAGAGATGCTCTTCTGCCACTTGGTTGTAACGGGTGGTTATTTGAGTCACTGTTGCCCTTCTATCAGCTCGAACCAGTCTGGCCATTTCCTCTGACCTCTGGCATCAACAAGGCATTTCCGCCCACAGAAATGCCGTCACTGGATGTTTCTTTTCGGACCATCTCTGTAAACCCTGAGATGGTTGTGCGTGAAAATCCCAGTAGATGCAGTTTCTGAAATACCAGACCAGCCCTTCTGGCACCAACAATCATGCCACGTTCAAAGTCACTCAATCACCTTTCTTCCCCTTACTGGGCTCGGTTTGAACTGCAGGAGATTCTCTTGACCATGTCCACATGCCTAAATGCACTGAGTTGCCGCATGTGATTGCTGCTTAGAAATTCGTGTTAACGAGCAGTTGGACAGGTGTACCTAATAAAGTGGCCGGTGAGTGTATAAATGAACAATGGATCAAATAAGTAACAGGAAAGGACTAGCTTGTAGTGACTAACCTGCAGAGAATCATTACCCAGCTCTTCAGTTCCCCTTAGCTCTACAGTTGTATTAGCAGGCGTATTAACATGTTTTCAATCAGTGTTTAGACCAGATTCCATCATTCTGAAATGAGCTTTGTTTGCTTAGCATTTCACCTCACTTTATCTGTGTTTCTTTTGGTGCTGTGTCCGCCGTAGCTTCCTCTTGGATGCTTGCTTCTGATCTCGCACCTGGTCGCTATGATTTAATAGAGGTTGACGCCCAGAAACATCCTGAACACAGCTAAATGAAAAGAAAAGAGAATATCCAGGCAGAGGGCACGGGCTCTGTTTATACGGACCTGCCACACACTTCTAGTGGGTTATAAAAGTGATGAGTGAGACGAGATTATGAGTCTATACATTGTTTTCTTTTTGGAAAATCCTACTCACTGTGCCTTTTTTTAAACAGTAGAGGCTGCATCTGAACACAAACACAGTGCTGTTGTGTGGAAGTGAAAACAAGTTTGAGAAGGGGTTAAGCAAAGTGTGTTTACTTATCACAGACTTTACCAAACTGTATAATCTACTTTACATAAGATGGAAAAAGAAAACAGACTTGAGGTTAGTGCGATACACCATTTAGCACACTGTGAATATGCTTGCCCGTCACATGCTCTTCTCAATGCATGTGACACTTAAACACAGTCAACATAAAAGCAAAGTGTTCTATGAGAAGTTCTCTAAGGACTCTCAACAACTCCGTGGCATTTAGTGTTCTGTAACTTGCGTCCTTGATCATGCTCTCTTGTTGAAAGCATTTACACTTAAAGGAGAATTCCGGTTGATTTCAACACGGAGGTCTGTTTTTAATTTTGGAGGTCCGTCAGAGAGAAAAACCAAACCAATCGGTGCTGCCTACACTGTGTTATCCTCCTGCTAGAGTTACCACCCAACATGCTTGCTTGCTTGAAATCGACTGGAATTCTCCTTTAATGGATTTAGCCAAGGATACGGAGATGAATGGATGAAAGCAACCTGTTAACGGCACCAGTTTTCACCAGGGTGGTCTAATTTTCTACAAGAACTTAAACCACAAGGGTCATTTGAAAAATTATACACTTTTATAACAATTCTACACTCAGTGGCTTTAATCTCCCCATCAGTGGGATGGAGCATGCACTGTTGGTGCACTTGCTATGCATGGTCCCACATTTGTGGCATGTGTGGGCCCTCGCAAATACACAGACGTGGAAAGTATGAATTATTAGATGTTTCTTCTGGACCTGCGTGTGTTCGGTTCTCATCAGAATAAAGAATTCTGGACACAGAGTATTAGATCAAAGGTACAATTGGTAGGACTCAAAGCCTATGTATATAACCCCCCTCTACGTAATCCCTCTCAGTCATCACTTGTGAGCCACTAGAAGTGTGTGGTGGTGTCTGTATCTGCAGGGACCTAGCCCTCTGTCTGGTTTTTCTCTTTTCTTATTTTCCTGATTGCAGGGGGTTTGTGGGTGTCAGCAAGAGCTCTTAGAACACAATCGGAAAATAGTGTTTTATTCCTTTAATTAATCCACTGTGCACGCTCTCTCTCTCGCTCTCTCTCTCTCTCTCTCTCTCTCTCTCTCTCTC
>NC_045738.1:22517977-22519431 GCF_008692095.1 Etheostoma spectabile | reverse complement strand
TCTCTCTCTCTCTCTCTCTCTCTCTCTCTCTCTCTCTCTCTCAATTCAAATTGCTTTATTGGCATGAATTTCAGAAAAACAATATTGCCAAAGCATCAAGGATAATAAGATGGGAAAAAAAAATACAGGCATACAATCATTGAGTAAACTAAAAACATATAAATAAATAAAAAAACAAAGGTAAACAAGAACAAAGAAAAAGACAAAAAACATACATGTAGAGGACTAATTAAGAAGTCTCTGTCTCTCTCTCTCTTTTTTTCTCTGTCAATTCAATTCAAATTGCTTATTGGCATAAATGTCAGAAATAACAATATTGCCAAAGCATCAAGGATAATAATGTGAGAAGAAACATAGATACAATTCACTGAGTAAACTAAAATATGTACATTTAAGAAAGAAAAAAACAGTAAAGCATCAACAGTACATCAATATACAGTAAAATCTCTAGTGTCGAATGTAAGAAAGAAAACAAAGACCGGAGCAAACAAACAAAAATGTGAAAACCCCGTGAAGTCGAGGACTGGATGAGAAGGCGGGGTAAACTGGGGAGGTGAACTCCAGATGTTCCGTGATGTCGTGCTGGTTGTCTCCCACACTCACGTGTCTCGCTGCATCTACAGCGCTCACTCTGTCTTCTCCAAGTAGAACCCGGGGGTTTACGTTTAATTTTGGTAAAGAACTGGGTTCTGACCGCGATACTCGCTACATATTATGCCTTTTAGTCAACATTTAATGCGCCATGTGAGATAATCTAGTATGTGCTCTATTGTGTCTGCAACAGGTGTACAAATGGACAGGTGACAACATGTTCTTCATCAAAGGAGATATGGACTCCTTAGCTTTTGGTGGAGGAAGGTGAGTCCGATCTGCTTTTGATGCATAAAGTGACAGAAATCGGTTCTAGCAAAATCTGTTTGAATAGAATCTAATGATACAATAGAGTTCAAAGTTAGGCCGCCAAAATCAAATAGTACTATTGAAGAGGCAGATAAGTGACGTTAATTGCCTAAAACTGTGTTTTCAAAAACGTGTGTGGCCCCCTGCCTAAGATGCTCTGTTCTGTTCCCTCCAGCGGGGAGTTTGGCCTGTGGCTGGACGGGGACCTCTACCACGGCAGGAGTCACTCCTGTAAAACATTTGGGAACCCCATGCTCTCAAAAAAGGAGGATTTCTATGTTCAGGACATAGAGATCTGGGCTTTTGAATAACAAAACAGTCCACCACAGGGAAAAAAAACAAGTCCTTGCAAAGGGCAAACTGAGGGGTCCTCCTCCTTTAGAACAATGGCCCAAACCTAACTGCACATCACCAGGGCTCCCCCGGCCGGAAGCCAGCTATCGGATGCTTGTTGTGCGTTACTACTGCAGTTATTACGGAGCTTTTTTTCTTTGTGAAAAATTACCCTTGTGTGTATCTTGTTACAGCCCTGTGCAGCGTCTTTGCAGAGTGTT
>NC_045738.1:22516454-22517967 GCF_008692095.1 Etheostoma spectabile | reverse complement strand
GGGTGTAGAGCTGTAAAAATGCTGGTGAATAGATGAGGTTGTATCAGAAATGAATGAAAAGAGGGAAGAGAACCATGAGGCCTATCTGAACTCCTCTCCCCTGAGAGGGGGTGAAGATGACGAGGTTTGGGACTGCTGCAAGAAGAGAGAACCGCCCCGACTGGTCCAGACTGTATATCTGAACTTTACAGAACCTCAAGGGGTCCCCCGCACCCTCTCAGACCCCCCAAGAACTTTGTTCATTCGGTAGGATGTTACTCACTGTGCTGTCAGCCTTGACGGAGAGAGACCCAGCTACAGGGAAAGGAACGAGACGGAAGCTGAACACATTCCATTACTCTTGGTGATGGTTGAGTGTCACATTTAAGTTGTGATTTGTGATTAAAAACGCACAATCCACGAAAACTCAAGCAGCAGCCGGATACGATGACTCTTAACTCAGAGAGGGTATAGAGTATTGGTGGGTGGGGGTAAGGGGGGGGGGCTGGTTAGTCTTTTTACAGTACAGATTTTGGTTGTCTTCTGAGGCTAAAACTATAGAGTATTGTGTATTGTAGTCCTCCTGTTGTTCACCGTCATAGCACAGCATCTGAAAGCACATAGCTAATAACCAGATCACCCGTCGTCGTAATGTTCTGTTCAGTGGGTGTACGTGTGAGTCCAGCTAACACCGGCTCCTCTCACAGGACGCCGGCTGTACTGTTCGTAGACAGTAACGTGTTGCAATAGATTTGTGGAATATGCAAAATAACTGTCCTGTGACCTCAAATAACCCGCAGGCGGTGGCACTTTCGCCACCGCCTGTCACTCTTTCAAGATAGGAACTTGTAAAGCTTTTACGTCTTGATACACGATTGCTTTTCCGGGTATCATTTGGAAAGCCTTGAGACGTGGTTTAACTGTTTTACATGCATATATGACAATTATATATTGGTATATATGATTATATATGGATCTATATAATCATATATATTTTGCTGTTAAGTGTGACAGTGATATATTTGTGCTGATATTTCAGCTGTTACAATATAATGTATATTACCCTGTAAATTAATGTTCAAATAGTAGATTTGATCCAATATATATATAAATACCTAATGCGATATATATATATATTATAAAAATAAAGTGTGGATTGGTGGGTTGCTTCTAGCACTTTAATCTGGTGTAAAAGAGTCGAGGCCAGGTTCTTCTTATATTCTCTTAGCAGTAGCTGTACAGTACATTTTTTGTTTAGATAATTAAGATGTTAACTGTTAGTAGAAAGCTTGCTGCTACCAATATCAATAAGGGTATGCCCTAATGCTCTGTGTGTTTTTAAAAGGATTACTCTAAGGTAGGAAGGGGGGGGTGGAACATGGCAGCGGGACCCGGGGTCTCTCCTTGTGTGGCTGTCAGGTGAGTCTCACTAGGTACAGGTAGGTAGGTATGCCTGCCGACTGACCTCCGACAGGCAGATGATGGATGGAGGGATGTGTGTACAGTACCTAACCTCCCCAGGGAGCTTCCCCCC
>NC_045738.1:22514796-22516444 GCF_008692095.1 Etheostoma spectabile | reverse complement strand
CCCCCCCTTCTGGTCTTCCACACCAGTATTTGTGTCCTTGTGGAATCACAAAGAGTAATATGGATAATTCTTCCAATTATTTCACCAGAATACAATGTATCAGTTATGTATAAATAACAATAAAGCTGAATAATTGTTGTAACCTGGGATATGACAGCATTTGTGATGTTTCTTTGTTTCAGTTTTTAACCTTTTATTTAGTTATTGAGCCGTTTACGTTAAATCCTCTCGGGTCGTGACTGATGGTTTAGAGTTGTTAGTCGGTGGTTTAAGTGCTGGTGCTGTCCCCATTTAGCTCCAGGTGGATTGTCTGGAGAGTGCCACTCGAAGGGCACTTTCTGCAATGTTGAATTAAAATAATACATTTAACCCATCATAAATCATCATCTAAATGAACTGAAATAAGATAGATTTGCCAATTAATTGCTGTGTAGTATTGGCAGGAGTCTACCCAGTCTAACTGCTGCTCCGTAGGTTTGATTTTATTTCATTAAGTGATCCGCTGATTACAGCTCTCATTTCTTTCACAGATTATTTTTCTTTTCTGCCTTTACTTTTTGACAGGACAGTTAAGTGGGAAAGGGAAAAGACATGCAGGAAATCAGCACAGTTCGGATTTGAACCGTGGACTTCTGTGTTGAGGTATAGACCACTCAGTTCACGCGCCCGCTCTACCACTGATCCAAACTGGCTACCTCTGAGTTATTTAACTGAGCAGTTCTCTTTGAATTGAAGCAACAATGACAACGAAATGCAAACTAGAATTGTTTAACTAGGAAACAAAGGGATTGTGAGATATAACAAGTGAATGCAGGAGCATTCAAAAAATTATTTTGTAAGTTTTACTTTTATACTGCACCATTTACATGTACTGTATCTAATCAATTCATAATGGCTTTTTTGAAACTGATCGGTGGTAAATTGGTTCTAATCACACACCGTAAAAGTCTATACATTTTCCAGTGGCACGCTCCAGATCAGAGTGGACTTCAATAAGAACCTCGCAGTGCAAACGCGTTAACATGGCTCACCACTGGGTCTTTGTTAGTATAACACTTCATATTAAGGAAAATCCACTGTGGAACATTAGTGTTGGTATAGATACAGCATAGAAACATATATTTTGAAAGGGACTTTTTTTTGTATGACAAGAATAACAAATGAGGTCTCTGTGATATCTAATTGCAGCTGAAGTAAAAATCATTTATATTGTTTTACCCAGCAAGTACTTTAAAGTCCTTGAATTCTGATCACTGGCTGACTGCTACATTTATTGTATTTTTTGGAGGGGGGAGAAAACGAGTGTTCCTTAAACCATCCCAGATATATATTTATATATATAAAAAAAAAGCTGTGAGTGAGCACCATCTATTGGTCCCATTGTGTGTGGACACAAGTCAGTTTATAGTCCGCAGTAGTAACTGGTGTATATAATAGGCGTTTTTCAGAAGTTTAATCAATACAAACACAAATTATCCCCCAAAAAAGTCTACTTTAATAAAACATAAAGCAGAACCAACACAGGCACAGGTGAACAGAACCAGAACATGTTGTCTGTGTCAGCTCAGGACCAACACCAACCTGAGCATCATCCGCTGACTTGGTTCTGATAAGAGCACCATTCCTTCTATGTCCAGTCCCTGTCAAA
>NC_045738.1:22511901-22514786 GCF_008692095.1 Etheostoma spectabile | reverse complement strand
CCCCCATGTTTCAGACTGTAGAAAACAAAATGTGTTTCAAAACGTCCCTTACATTTTGTAAAGAGCAACAGTACCAGAAGGGCAGGATTGATCATTACAGTAAATTAAATAGACTGGATTATTATATGAAATATAATTCAGACAGCTTGCTGTTCATGACATCCCATCATCAGTGCTTCAGATTCAAAATGATGCTTTTTTTTTTTTAAATAAACATCATTACATGAAGATTAGCATATTAAATCAGCTCAGCATGAAAATATACAGCAGAGAAGTGGCTCTAATTGCAAAATCGTTATAAAATGCAGATGCCGTGTTCCACACAGCAGTTCTGTTGGGCCGGAAGAAATCCACACATTAAACATTGAGTGTAATGCAGGGTGTGAGCTAACACACACGTGTCCCTTTAACATACAGGGAGAGCACAAACAGTGCTACACCAAGGCATTGTGGAATAATTATATCCAAATTGAAACATTAAGGAGGATATTAAGACAGTAAAGGCAAGGGCTTATTGTAAAAACTCCTAAATAGTAAAATCAGGGTTTAATACAGCAAAGTGTCCTTTTCACCAGGTGAGTTTGGTCTTTCCTGTCCCAAGACACAGCAGAGCTCCTCAGTACACCAGGTATTTGAGTTCAGAGTAGATGAGTGGAAACATGACCGTGCAGGCCCGGTACAGGATGGCTCCACTCTTAAATAAAGCTCGATGTTTGGTGCTCCACGACTCGGACTTGAAGTTGAAGTAGATTGCGTACAGTGCCACGGCGAAGAAATGTCCAATAAGGGTCATGGGTTTGGGTGTCAACCTGGCAAAACAAACATAAATCCCGATGTCAATAAGTCTCTTGTATATGATCTTGTACTTAAATGAATAGCTTTGGGGTATAGGCCACATTACGTAAGAGAAATATGCAGCTACAGCCAGCAGTCAGCTAGCTTAGCTTAGCACAAACAGGTACCAACTGCTACTCACTGGTACAAGCTAAGAAATAGTCATGTAACCCCACTTGTTATTGATACACAGGGATGTGCAATAATCAAATTTTGATCCCATTTTGGCGCACAATAGTCACAAAAGTAATGCATTCGGGAAAAAGTTCTTATTATATATTTATTTTGCATGTTACATTTAGCAAGAAACCCTATATTTTGTCTTGTGTTCTGAATGAAAAAAAGTTCTAACTGAAAAAGTATTGAGGGACATTTTCCAGTTCATGATGTTTTCACTGTTGATTTCTTTATTTGTTATATATGTTATATATAGATATGTTTTATTAAGTGCAATAAATGCAACATCTTTCCAAAAGACAATAAGCAATGTTCAATACTCGTGATTTTAATAACAGGTAAGAGAGGAGATGTAGCATAATTAGTGAGCTTTAGCTCAATGCTAGCTTTAGTTTAGCCTTCCTGGAGTCTTGGGAGATTGTGGACTTTGGACTTTGCTGGGCTAGCCACGTTTCCATTCTTTATGCTAAGCTAAGCTAGTTTATATTTGGAGTACATACATGAGTGCGGTATTAACCTTCTCAGCAAGTAAGCACAGCAAAAAGCATGTTACCCAAAATGTCAAACTAGTCCCTGATCCCAAGACTGCTTTCCGTACTAGTAATCGTAATTAATTTTTTTTTAACAGGGACACTGCACAAAAAACATTAATAGAAATATTGTGTGCCAGGTTGTAGCAAATTGCTAGTCTGTAGTCCCTGGGCAGGTATATGACACAATATAAAAATCCAGACAAGTATTTAGAGTATAAAATACAGATACATAAAGTCATAAAAACCCAGCCTATCCTTAAAACTAGACCCCCACCCCCCAAACTCAGTAATTTAGCACATCACTTCACTGGTGGGAGCCAGTCTGCTTTGCTAATCCTGAGAACGAGTCCCAGTTATTGCTGTAGAAGAGCATTCCACTGATTTATAGCCATAGAGGAGAATGATGGATGCAGTTTTGCATTGTGGAAGATTACTTTCGCCCCTTGTGGTTGCTATTAGAGAAATTCTGTCCTTCCTGTGTTATCGTGGAAAATATTATTTAATGCTTACACTGAGAGGAGTCCAATAGGCCCAGCGATGCACTCTCCGCCCAGCTTGAAGTAGCGGAAGCAGGCTTTCCTCAGCTCATGAAGAGAACCTGGTTAACACAAAACAGGCACACGGACAGGATGGGAATCAAAAGGAACATTCGTTTTTTTATTTTAAATAATAAATAATCATTTGTGATCCCCTGTCAGTGTTTTCCGTGATGCAGAGGCAGGCGGAGACTCACTGTCTGTGGCTGAAAACAGCTCGTACAGGGCCTGGGCCAACACATTCACCACGAAAGAATGGGATGACTTGCGTTCCCAGTGGAATTTCTTCTTTGCCTATTGAGAAGAAGAAAAAAAAAGCGGTGTAATATTGCACGCTGGTCTGCAGTCTCTCACCTACAGCAGAGGGAATAACATAGGATATGCAAATGCAATGCAGCAGAGGCTCTGTATATACATGCTTTCATACACATACAACACACAGGCCTTATTTCTTTCAGATGGTATACATTAGAGCAGTGGTTCCCAAACTTTTTCAGCTCAAGACCCAAAAGAGAAATTTGGTGTCTCCCCGGGACCCGAATTTACAAAAATACACCATGAATCATTGTAACATCTACATTTTTAAACTGTGGACAAAAGACGGAACAAACCGTGAATTTAAATGTATATGAAGTAGATTTATTCCATTATAAAAGTAAACCAAAACAGAAAAGGGGTCTATTCTCCGTTCTGTGTCTCACCCCTTTCTCAACTCATGTTTTTATCCCCTCCTAGGATAAGAGAAGAGAGAGAGAGAACCCCCCCCCCAAGCATCTGAGCTGAACAGACCAGTGTAGCAAAAAAG
>NC_045738.1:22511240-22511891 GCF_008692095.1 Etheostoma spectabile | reverse complement strand
TTCACATAAGATTGATATGCATTATACTCTGCCAATTTGCGACCCAATAAAACGGGTCTGCGACCCATTTTGGGTCCCGACCCTAAGTATGGGAACCACTGCATTAGAGCATATATCTTCATGGGGGTCCACAAAAAAAAGATAGGCTTACTGGCCCATGGGTAAGTTATGGTAGGCATCATCCTAAGGATTCACTGTGCCACAAGTTTAACATTAAAGCATGATTCATACAATCATACCAACAATTATTAGCTTAGTATTCTATGCACTAACAATGCTGTATAAAGGCTTCAGGCCGCCCTTCATGTTATTGTAGGCCCAGTTTAATACACAACTTAAATTCATAAATTACACTGTATCTCACTCAGTTAAGGGCTCCCTAATAACAGTGTTTATGTGAATGCTTTTACAGTTGGCATGAAAACGGTTTGGTGTGGTCCCTGTGTGGTTACCTGCAGCATAGCCCCGTCGTCATAGAGATCCGGGATGTTCTCAAGCAGTCTCCTCCAGATGCCGACGTCGTTGAGCGCGACGCTCATCCCCCCCCCCGTCAGAGGATGCCTCATGTTGTACGCGTCGCCCAGGAGCAGCACGCCTGCAAACAACAGACTGCCGTTTGTCTCTCATCCAAAATACATCACCAGTTGTTGT
>NC_045738.1:22503725-22511218 GCF_008692095.1 Etheostoma spectabile | reverse complement strand
CCCCCCCCCCCCCCCCAGCACTTTGTAATAATAAAATCTTCCAATTAGTGCCAAACACAGTGAACAGGAAACAGGATGACGTCTGGAGGATGGCTTTTAGTGTTTCTCTGAGCTTTTCTTTCAGACGTTTTGACTGTGCATTTCTTTCTAATTTGTTTTACTATTGTCTTTTAGATTATGATTTATGATACTGATGCTAAAAAATAGTTTATTTTGCACAATAAAAATACATCTTCTGATTCTGATGGGAGTGTTTAAGTTTGTTATCGCTCATTACATAGATCACTAGTGTTCCAGCTCTGATCCAACACCCCCAGCCACACACACAGACATTCTGTAGATTCATATTTCCGTAGATTAATATTTTGACATATTTGGGTAATAGGCTTATTCACTTTCTTGCCGAGAGTTAAAAGAGAATATCAATATCACTCTAATGCTACATGCTACAGCTTAGCTTAGCACAAAGACTGGGATCAGGGAGAAACGGCTAGCCTAGCTCACCAATGTGCTTTGTTTCATCTGTAAAAACAAAAGGCTAATAACATATTGTGGCATTACAAAGGGTCAAAAAACTCCTAGGATGGCAAAACCATGACCCGCCCTCTTCTGCCTCTGATTGGCTAGTACCCATTAACTTTGGTGATTGGGTTGGTTAGATATAGACGTGACGTGTCAGATTGGTTAGGGTTAGGGTAAACCTAGTCTACACCCACACCGTTCCACATCTGGGATTGCTCCCGCCAGATGTCCATCACCTTCCTCTTCCTCTAAAGATCTCTGCAGGGTAAATCCAGACAGATAGCTAGACTATCTGTCCAATCTGAGGACTATGGTTACCTGGTCCTCAGATCTCAGCAGGGTAAATCCAGACAGCTAGCTAGACTATCTGTCCAATCAGAGTTGTTGTTCCACCAAAACAAGTTCTGCCTGAGGCTATTTTACAGAACGCCGCCCAATACGATTGTGATTGGTTTAACAGAAATGCCAATGAACCAGAACACGTTTTACTCCCATCCTGGAATGCTGGGTGGACTAGCCAGACCCTCCTCCACAGAGCTGTAGAAGAAGGTCTGGCAAAGCGGGACTAGAGAAAGACTAAAAGGGTAAACCAATCAGAAGTAGAGCTGTTCATACATTAGTCATTCTAGGGAGAAGAAAATATCGCTGCATTATTTCTTAGCTTCCTAGCTTAGCTTAGCTTAAAATGGGGAAACATCTAGTCTGGCTCTACCTGCACCTCTAAACATTGCTAATTAACAACTCTTACTTTATTTGTTGAATCCTACAAAACTTTGGGTAACTATATGTAGGATTAAACAAATAAAATACCTTTGGACAGAGGCAGGTTAGCTGTTTCCTTTCTAAATGCTAAGCTTAGCTAACCGACTGCTGGCTATAGCATCATATTAAAGATATGAGAATTGCTCTTCTTATGTTACTCATGGTAAGAAAGCTATTAAGAGTTAGAGAAAATTTCCATGTAAAAAGCACATTTTTGAATTTATTCATAAAACAAAGTACTAATACCTTTTCAAAAATCCTTGGAAAGAGCGTTTTTTATTTAACTTAAAACACAGATTAATTGCAAATTAGTCCAGGACATTTGTGTCATTTGTTTCATCGTACAGCAATGACCATCATACTGGACACAGGCTGAAAGCGTTTCAATAGATTCCCTCTGGCATTCTCTAACAACCCGCCAGTCAATAGCCCTTCAGTACCTGGCTTGTTGACAGGGGAGGGGGGGAGGTAGCTGGCGGGCATGGACCGGAGTCGATCGTTCTGTAGCGCCTCCATGAAAGGCTCCTTTAAGTGCTCTGAGGGACAGAGGAAAAGAGAGGTCGATCACTCAGCTGGGGCTCTGTGGATGACAACCCGAAGGTGCACGCTGGGCACATGCACAAGAAAAATAAAAGCCTTTTCTTTCTGTGACTGAATATAGGTTTATCAACGTCAACGTTTATCAGGGTGACACACTCGGCCATTTCAGATGGATCGCTGTCACGGTTACCGGAGCTGGAGCTTTGATATTTCAGCTGAATAGCAGAGCGCACCAGGAAAGTCAAATCCTCCAACAGGCTGGATCTATTCCTACCTACCATAGCACTGCCGTAACTACAAACTTTCATTATTTATCACGCTACAGGGGTTCTTCCACGGGCCAACGGTCATTTTTCATCATGAAGAATTACATAAGAATTAAATCTTGATTGGACGTCCCCATTGTACTCAATTTTAAGTATAGGTTATTTTTATATGTGAGTTTTACAAAAATGCTAGCAGCGCTAAGTTATGGCGCCTGGATTGCTCACCTGGTTGAGCGTGCGCCCCATCTACTAAGGCTCAGTCCTTAATGCGACAGCCGCGGGTTCAGTTCCGACCCGTGGTTTACATGGTTTTACGTCTCAAGCTGTACTAACAAATAAAGGCTTAAAATGCCCAAAAGTATGCTAGCTGCACTAAGTTAAATGTAGTAAGCTGAAGATATATTTTAGTTTAAAATAATGGTGTGGAGCTCTGTTGACTAGGGACTCGGTAGCGGCAGATATTCAATATTTAAAAATCGGGGGCCAAGAATCAGATCATAGGCATTTTCAAAATAAAGTTGTATCTGATGTGTCTGTTACCTGGCAGCTGAGGGTATATCTTCTCAGCCATGTACTCGGGGAGGTTGCGAGGCATCTCCCCCCTGATGTCCACCAGCACTCTGGTTTGGGAGGAGGAGATCTGGTAGATGAGCACCGGGCTCGGGTTGGCCAGCACCAGCTCGGCATGGTTGGCTTTAAACTGGGGACAGTCCTGGAGAGGAGAAACACGGATGAGTCCATAATGAAATAAATCCAGGTGGTGTTTGACATTTGTAAAAGTAGGTTTGCACACATTATTAATTTCCTAGTCTGACATTGCCAGACCTTCTTCCACAGCCCTGAGGAGGAGGGTCTGGCATGCTCTGGTTTATTGGCATTTCTTTAAACCAATCACAATCGTCTTGTGCAAAATAACCTCGGGAAGCAACTTGCTACCTTGTTTTTGGTGGAAAATGACACGTAGGGAGGCGAGAATTAAAACTAATTTTAAAGATAATTATAATTTGATTGCGGGTTCTACAGCTCTTGACCGAATTGACCGGACACAAACCGGAACTATTATGTAAATGAAACGTCGTCAATGCAGACTAGTGATTTCTCAATCAAGCATTATTCTTCAAATGTATGTAAAGTATTTATAGTCAAAAGTATCACAGATTTGAACAATTTAGAACCGCAACTAATTATTTTCATTTTCTATTAATCTGCTCATTTAGTTTCTAAATTAATTGATGAATAGGTTTGTATATAAAATATCTGAATATAGTGAAAAATGTTATAATTTCCCCAAACCATTATGTTCTATCTGAGAGTAAAAGGATATTGGACAAGATTGACATTTGACAAGCTGAGAGCAGACAATGTGTGGTATGTGTAAGCATGAAACAACTATCAAAACTGTGTTTGTGTTAATCGACCAATCAGTTGATGGACTTATTGTTTCAGCATAAGTCTATATTAATATCTTAAAGTAATTTCAGTTTATTTTCGGCAGTGTGATGCCGGCGGTACTTACCTTCATTAGGCATCCAACGAAGTGAGAGGAGATCTGAGCTTTCCCGGAGACAAGACTCTTTCTGAATTTGGAGAAACAGCCATCGGCAACAACAGTCAGCGCTGCGTGGATTTCCTACAGGACACAGGTTCACACAGCCGTCACACACACTCGGCATTAAATGGAATGTTCCATGAGGTGAGGGGGAATTGTTCAGCAGAGTTTCCTCTTCTCACCTTGATGTCTCCTGTTTCTTTGTCTTTGTACTGGACTCCGGTTACACAGCCGTCCTCCTCCTGCAGATGGGTCACGATGCCTTCTACGAATGTGACACTGGGGGGTGCAATTAGGCAGTTAGAGTCATCGCCTCCACATGCCAGAATAGCATGGGCAACGTGGAAATAAAAGCTACTGAAACTAATCAAACGCCTATTTGTCATGTGGTCAAAATACAAACTTTGAAAATGTAACGTTGTTTTTTGACCTGGGTCCTATTTTTCAGCTTGTTTTGCTGCTGCGGACTATGGTTAGACACAAAAACACATCTAACCATGGTCTGCAGGGGCAAAACAAGCTGCAATGTAACGTTATTGGGCAATTGTCCTCCTGCAATTTACGTCCACTAAAGGTGCTCGCTTTGTCACTGACATGCTCAGGTTATTAATAATACATTTTATTTAAAGACGTCTTTCTTGGCACTCAAGGATGCCGATTTTTTATTTGGTGCAAGTGTCTGACATTATAGAAAGGGTCCCTGCAGAGGTCACTTTTTTTCATGTGTTTTTGTTTCTAACATGAAACTTTGAAAAAACGCTGTGGCCAAACCCACCAGACTCCATTTAAATAAATGAGCATTTTATCATTGTAAAACAAATTAAATGCAAAGTCGAATAAAAATGAAATAAAACTATCAAAAGCTGCCATGGTCCGTCTTTCAACTGATCCAACAATTACCACTTTTTACATGTCAAAATATGCTATATATATCTATACAGTATTGTTTATTTAAGCCTGGAGAGTTTTGTGATGACAACTGTTGATTGTTGTTCACATTAGTACCAATGCATGGGAACAAAGGATCCATAAATGACTCTTTAAGGCTCTTTTGAGTGAACCATCATTTGCTTTTCTTAAAACAGAGTATAACATTTAATCAACCAACTGATCACTGTGTAAATGGTCCTGAATCTGAAATACATACTTTAAAAAAAATGAAAAAAACTGATCAAACTTTGAGTGTTTTGAACGTTACTCTGATCCCTTTACAGAATGAATACATTTATTACATGGCTTGGTTGAACTTGACGACATTCTGTCGTCTACCCATTCTTGATAAAAGACCATTGCTAAGAATAACAGACCGTTGCCATGCATAGCAACGCATCGGGGTCCTGATCACCCTGTTGGGGTTGTATTCGCTATGACGACCGCCTCGCTTTAGATCAGGGGTCTTCAACGTTTTCCAGGCCAAGGACCCCCAAACTGATGGCGAGATGGAGCGGGGACCCCCTAATTATATATATTGTATAAAATTGTGTTATATCAAACTGGTCCTATAGTGCCATGTGTAAATGTACCTTGTTATTGTGCATTCAATACTAAGATACTCAAATAATACACAGGTTCATATATTCATGTTTTTATTTTAAACATGTGCGAGGCACAGTGAGGAGGGTGGACATTTCAATTAGTGGAAAAAATTGCAGGAGGGGGGGAATATAAAAAAAAAGTCTAATCAACCAAAACTTTCGTGACCCCCATGCAGTACTTCCGCGGACCCCCTAGGGGTCGCGGACCCCCTGTTGAAGACCCCTGCTCTAGATGATCCCTTACGGATTGTAACATAAATTCACATAGTCGGGTAGAATAAATTAGCAACATGTGAACAGCTTTTGACTCTACTAACCCTCAGTGCTGTCAAAACACAAAGTCATCCAGCTAGCCAGCTGGTCCGCTGGCATGCGGACTCTTTTTCTCCGCCTGTACTCACTTAGGCTGGGCCAGGGCGCTGCTCCTCAGGCCCATGATGAATCGGCCGTGATGGAAAGCGCGGCCACAATGGATGCTGTCCTTCTCCTGAGGGTAGGGGATCTCCACCTCGGTGCTGCTCTCCATGTCGTGGATCACATAGCCGTTGACCAGATGGGCATCCAGACCCTCCACTGAACCTGAGGACACACGTTAGTTCCCCCCCCACCAACAGTCAGTCCGATGCTGTTACAGGACGAGCGATGTGACGACTGAGTGAGACATTTAAACCCATAATGCTTAGGGCTGCACCATTCAATCAAATGGAAATATTCTAGATGTATTTAGATGCATTCATTACACATTTTCCACAAATCCACAATTCCTATTACCTTTATAAAGAGCAACAGGTGAGGTTTAAACTGGCTTTTGGCTCAGGTTTGTAATTTTATGTTTTGTTATTATACCATTGGTATTTTATTTCTGTTGTACTTGCTTATTTTGCTGTTTTGGGTCCTTTTTTAATATTTTTATTGGAAATATGCAATACAATACTTACAATCAGAGATACAATTTTCCCATTTTTAAAACACATACACACACATAAAAACAAACCTTATAAAGAAAGTACAAGAGAATATTAAAGTTAAACCAGAGTGGGTCCTTTTTTAATAATTCTATAATGTGAGGGAAATGTGTGGGAAAGGTGCTATATCAAATATATGTATAATATATTCATTGAAATTGTTTTTCAACATTTTAACAACAATTTGCACCTGCCAGATGGACATTTAGAAGGAGTATACTGCATAAATATTACAGAGCAAAATTACTATATAACAGGAATATTACTGTAGGAAATTTCATTTTCTTTTTATCAGAGAGTAGGATGACGTTCCTATGAACATTTAGGGAATATTTAAGGAATTCCTCATGTGAGGAATGATTGCACAGAGATTTTATTGCCTGAATTAATGTGCTGCAAAAATAGTTTTAGGCACACATCATCTACCCACTTAGATATAATTTACTTTGATATAGTCAAGCTAGATTCATTTTTTATTTGGATGATTTAATAAGAAATTGGCCCGAGACTTGTTTTGGATGTGAGATTTGAGGACCCCCTATTAAAAAATGATGCGACTGTTTCATGTATATTGGTAAGACGGTATAATATATATATATAAAACTATACAGATCACAAATCATAAAGTTTACATTTATAGATAAGTAGAAGCAGGTGAGAATTAGAGAAGTAGCCACCAAAAACTTGGTTTCAAAATAAGTAATTCTCCACTAAATAAGCAGCGATCAGAGTCAAAGTTCGGCATAATTAGGTTTTATTTCATTTTAGAGTTCTACAGTCGTCTGATCTGTGTGGCTCAGCGCTGGCAACAACATAAGCAAACAACATCACCAGATTATGGAGCAAATATTGCCAACTCTTATTGGTGCAGGGAAATATGTGACATCACATCCCCTTTTCCAACTAAGCACCTGCCCACTTCAAGCCAGGGGGAGGAGTACAAGCAAAACAGAAAATACAAAAACCTGTCAACAGTGTGTTGATGTAGTGTGAGTGTTAATAACTGATGCTATAAGAAGCTGGTTGAGAACATATTTAGGGCCTTTGACCAGTAGGAACTAAACAGTTTGGTCTCAGTCGACTGATTTCTTTAGTCGATCAGTCATTTCTGTACGCCTTCTCGTGCTGAATGACTTGTTTCCAAGATATCTACGAGCACATCTTTGTTCAACACAAGATTTAAAGTGGTGCTTTTGCGAGACTCGGTTTTTTACAGATCTGTCTGTTAAATCAACAAATGGTGTGTTGACAAAATCACATGAGTGTTAGTTGAATAAAATGCAGAGGTGAAAATTGTGTGCGGTAATTTTAATTTCTTTTTTAAATGGATCTTGGGGGGGGGGGGGGGGGGGGG
>NC_045738.1:22500504-22503714 GCF_008692095.1 Etheostoma spectabile | reverse complement strand
AAAGGCCTGACTAGGAGGCAGCAGAGGTCCCTGCCCTCTGGTATCCATGTCAGAAGTCCTAGAACAAGAACAAGGTGAGCCAGGGCTTCTTCTTATCCCTGTGGCCATTTAGAGGTATTCGTCTTCATATACTTCCTTAACTGATAGCAGGATGCTGGATGTGCTTGGATTGATCATTTATTTATATTTTCCATTCCATTTTTACTTGCCTCTGTGCAGCACTTAGCATATATATTAACACATATAATTATATCTAACATATTTATTACCTGTGCTGTTTCTAATGATGTGAAGCTTGTTGTTTTAGTTTCTGGTTAGTGTTAAAATTTTCATTGGCGGTGTGGAACTTGTCTGTTTGTTGTGGTCAGTGTTGTAATGTAATGAAGTACAAATACTTTGTTACTCAACTTAAGTATCTGTACTTTACTTCGTTATTTATGTTTCTGGAAACGTTCACTTTTACTCTACTACTTTTCATAAATACAATGAATACTTTTGCTTTCCTACATTTCCCCTCAGCGAGTTACTCGTTACTCTCAAGAAATGTTTTTGTACAAAAATTGATACAACCCGTTGGAAACCACCACGTACCCTGTCTATACGTGCATGGACCTTTTTGGATGTCATGTAGATGGAACTTTCAATAGCCATGGAGCACCGGGACAGACCCTGGACAATTCATATTAGTGAAGTATCACTTCAAATCATACAGCCCAGACCTCAACCTGCACATGTCTTTGGTCCCTTGTCTTGTGTCTGTCTGTCTGTGTGTGTCAGTTTGTGTGTGTCTGTTTCTGCATGACGTTTGATACTTAAGTACACCAAAAATCAGACACTTTAATACTTTTACTTGTGTCAAATTCTAAAAGGTGACTTTGTACCAAAGTCATTTTCTGGTAAGATACTAGTACTTTTACTTTTAAAGTATAGCTTTCAAGTAATTTATACTAACTGGTTGCGCTGTCAATAGTACTAGAATTGTTGGGTCCTTGTAAATTATAGAGTGTGGTCTAGACCTACTCTATCAGTAAAGTGTCTTGAGATAACTTTTTTTATGAATTGATACAATAAATAAAATTGAATTGAATATTTTATGCTTGTCATGGATGTGATGTGAACTTTCTTTTGGGACAATAAAGCTGATAATAATGCAAACTGACCTTCCAGCCCCAGCTCCTTCAGGGCCCTGAACCCCCCAGGCTGCAGCAGCTCGCCCACTATCCTGTCCGGCTCCTTCAGGTCCCTCTCCACCACCGTCACCCTCCTCCCGTCCTGGGCTAGGACGGCCGCCATAGCCGAACCCAGGACCCCTGCGCCAACTATCACCACATCTGGCTCGGGGGCCCCTGAGGGGCCACTTGCTGACGCGCTCTGTGAGCCAGAGGACGCCATGTCTGCTCTTTTCCTTGTTCTCCGGCTCTGAACCAAAAGAGCAAAGACACTCATTACACACAGTCCAAACTGAACTGGACTGAAAGACAAACGTTGCAATATTTGAATTATTTTATACTTCATCAATAACCAGCCATGTTCTTTGATTTCGTTTGCATTCCCTAGATATAGACTACAAATATACATGAACATTTAAAGCACTTTTTAGTTCAGAAATGCTTCAATAAAACTGGAAAATAAGTAGTCATTGCTCTTTTTTTCAGAGATTAAGCTTACAAACATAAAACATAAATATACTTTATAAAAGTTATATGATACATGTTGTATCCACATGAGTTGTCTTACCTTCTTACAGCTGCTCTCTGCTTGCTCGCCCGTCTGTCCTGACGTTTGGGGGATTAAATTGTTGATAACAGGTAAAGAAGACAAGAGGCTCAAAGGCAAATGGAACACCCGAGAGACTCTGAGCTTCTGGAAATTAAAATACCTGACACATGATAGCAGCAGCCCGACTGTAAGAAATAAGGCTGCGGCCATCACAAACTCTTTGTGAGCCAAATTCTGAAAGACTGTGTTGGACTTTTTGTAGAGGTATGTGAAGCTGGCTATTCCCAGGAAAGTCCACATCTCTTTGGAGTAAAAAAAGCAACTAAAAAAATGCCGTAAATGAATAAATTAGATGAAAAAGAGCTACTGAGAAACAGGTTTTCTTTAGACTGGCATAAAATTACCATGAAATTAATAATTATTCTTCATTTAGTTTCTCAGATAATCCAAAAACAAGCCAGCCAACCTAAAGCAAAGATTACCTTTGTTACATGATAACTTGCTCACAGACAGTCGGAGCGATGCTGCTGAATATATTATGATAATGAGAAACACGGACTACTTCGGATTCGGTGGTTTCACGTCCCGCCTCCTCCACAGTTCAACCGGCCAATCAGGAGAGACTCACGCTATCCGCCGATTGGACAGCCGCGTCGGCACCGGGCCTCTCCTCGGCCGCTGATTGGACAGACGGCTGGCAGCATAGTAGTATGATGTGATGTCAGTGGAAAGGTGCGTGTTACATTTCTTTTAGAGACGAAAGCTGAATGAGAGATGGAGCTCGGTCAAAGATCGCTCATGTTTGACGGGATAACTCACTCTGGACCCTGGACCAGTCCTGTTAGGTTAAATATCATCTCTCATTCTCCACCTCGAGATGGAAAGTTATTACTATGGCAACTAAAATAGCCTATTGGGAAAGAAATGACAACATGTAGCCTGTATACATCCCCAAAATCAACATTTTATAATTTCTTATTTATGTGCATTTTGTGCAGTGAGTGCAATAGTGAAGTGTTAGGCCAAGGTGTACATCTGGATAATGGCTAATATATTACTTAAGTAAGTAAAGTTTATTTATATAGCACTTATCACTGACTGAGTCAAAAAGTGCTTCACATGCCAAATAAATACATTATAGAATTTTTTTTTTTAATTAATTGATAATCATAAAAAGCACAATTCACAGATTACATATCAATACAGTAAATGATGCTGTTAAATGAACGCCTGACTAAAAAGATGTGTCTTTAGCTGCTTTTTATAAATGTCAGCAGGGGCAACGATTCCTTAAACAAGAGGCAAAGCGTTGCTACGAGCAACTAGCCCATTTCTGTTTTCAGCCTACTAAGGGGAACATGTCATGACAAGAATCTTGGACCGGATCCTGAATTTAACCGGCAGCCAGAGCAATGAGCCATCCGAGTCCCACTCGAGACAGCCATGATATCCAGAAAAATGTGCAGAGTGAGAGCTCCTTTCAAAAGCTTT
>NC_045738.1:22492044-22500494 GCF_008692095.1 Etheostoma spectabile | reverse complement strand
TTTAAAAAGGCTGTGTGAAATGTATATGGATATTAACCAACTCCAAGAATCCTACTGGAGAGACTTTACCTGGAAAGTAGGATAGACTACAATATTATTGATTTATTCAAAAATGCAAATTGAATGTAGGATCTTCTTTTTCTGTCCAGAACTAAAAACCTACTTGCAATCAGTTATAGCTGTCATTTGAAAGACTTTGAATTAAATAAGCAGTATGTAATATTTAAGGCATAACACCACCTTAACTGTGGACAGAGACCGATAGGCTACACACAGAGGATCCTCAGACTTACTGTGAGAAAACACACAGTATGACAAGGGGTAAGAACTCCTAGTCTAATAATATTAATATTCCACATTCAGGAATGGGAGAGAATTACTTACAGAATTATGAATCATGTATCTAAATATAAAGCGCCATGGGATAAATGGTTAGGTTATGGAGCCCACCATTAAATAAACATAAAGGGTTACATCATTAGACATGGGCAGACACAGAAATTACATATTTGTGGTGAAGGTACTTAAAATATTTTTGTTTAAAAAATGAATATATAACTATATACACACACAGTAGTTACTCTTTTTTTATTTGGCTTTCTTCATTCTTTTCTGTTGCAGCTTATACAAAGATTTAAGACACTATGTAAATAAGAAATATTATCTCTTACAATAAAATACAATAACATTAAATTTATCATTTTTAATTATTCAATAGTTAATATCTGAGTGGACTGGATCGTGGAAAGATAAACATGAAGACGAGTTAGCTGCATTGTGAGTGTGTTTTATTGCACAGTGAACAGTAATCCTCATCTAATATGAATATTTCCTCTCAGCGTATGAAAAACACTAGAGGATATGTCAATAGTACTACAAATACATACTGAAACTCAGTCAGTCTGTCTACTTTAACATTTCAGCTTTTTGCTTGCAGTTTTCAACATCCTCGTGGGTGATTTTGTAGTTCCCAGTGGGTTGAATAAAGTTCTCTACCTTTCTGACACTCTGTTTGACACTGATGTGTTTCACCACGTAGAACAGCTTCTATCTCTGTCAAAGGTTAGTCCTAGCTGACATAGGAGAGGGATGTTTTTATTATATGTAGTGATTAAAAATGCATTCATGTTTTTCTTGCTTCCCTGAAGTTACTTTGGGCTCCCCGTTCTGCTTGATGAAGGCCTGATGAAACAAAACACAAAGCCTTTTATGTTTAAGGCCATTAACACTCTCCTACTGTAGATTTCTACTCAGTTTATTACACTGGCAAGACACACACATGATAGCCTGTTGAGCAAACACACTGAGGAAAGTCTGAGGTGCAGAAAACCAGTGACTGGCCAAACAGCAGTGTTCACAAATACTGCTGGTTATATATATATATATATATATAGTTTTAAGCTGGCCTGACGGGGTCATGCTCAGATTCTAGTCAGAATATGAGTCTGATGCTGCTCCATTGAGCAGGAAAGAAAATGCCTCTCTACTCAATGCAGAGGCATACACAGGTGGACCTGCAACCAATCAGAGCGACGGAGTATGTGACGTATGTTGAACTTTTGCCAAATCCCATAGGAAGGACGGGGAAAACATGTTTCCAATCGACAACTGCTTTGATCGCAGTTCTCTGTTCCTCTTTTAAAATTACAGACGCGATGGCGAAAATCTACACATCTCAGTTCTCCAGCGGCAGCCATCTTTGTTGTAAACTAATTTAACCCAACTCAAACTGTTGATCATCTGTCCATCATTGTATGGCAATGACAATTTGATTGGTCCAAACAGCTCTGGTTGGAGCATAGTTGCTCCACAACGGATCATGTCCAGACCGAACTTCCCCGACCTCAAATGTTGTGGGCGGGGCTAAGTTCGGGTGGCATCCAGGCTAGTTTTTAAGCAGCTTGAAATGTGAAACAATATACATGTGGCAAATTATGTATTAAGTTAGTTATTTAGACAGGGGCCAAGTGGGGGGCTGACATCTGGGACTACAGCCCGAGATTTTTAAAAAGCCCCAAATCTTCTAGGTTTTTAAAATAACTTCAACTTTGTGTCCTTTTCCCTTGGTCTCTCTGATTGAACCGGCAAATCAACGAAGAAAACGTTTTATTACTGTAGTAATGTCACCATTAATTCAGTTTACTCTATGCAAAAACATTTTTTTAAAAAGCTAAGATACAAAATACGATGGAGGCTCTCCAGGATGATTGCTTTCCTTGGCAATTATCACATTTTTTACCAAACAATGCACAGATTCATTCTATGATCAAATATTGTGAAAAATAGTGCACATGGCTGGAGTAAATGGAGCAAGCCCCGCATGTTTACAAGAGCCTGGCTCTGTCCCTGCTCTTAGACTAGTATGTTTTCCATATTTAGGTAGCAATCCTTTCTCAACCTTCTAAATTACATTCAGACTCAATATTGATATAGTTGAAGGAGTTGATGCAATTTAATTTCCCTGGAATTGTACCTTGTGTGATTTCATGTGACAAATAAAAAAAAATCACGGATTGATCGAATATTACCTATGGTATTGAATCTATACTACACACAAAGGCGTATACGTATACGATATTAAATAAGACAACAGAGATGGTTGTGCAAAACTAAACAAGTCTCCAACAGTCTTACCTCCATTTCCTCCAAGGAGGCGGAACCTTCCTCCACTTTCTTTCCAATGCCATGGCTGTAGCTTGAGTATCGCTCCTGTTTGAATCACACATAATAAGTCAGAGACCTGCTGCTAAAGTCTATATATTCTATCTTTTCCTCATGATGAACCTAACTTTTAACAATCAATGCTCTGTTTCAAGACTACTTACGCCCTGTCTTTTGTGGTCTATGGTCTCTCCGGTCCCTTGTCTGTCTTAAATGCTCTACCTTGAGTAGTAATTGCACTTTATGTAGAAGCTATAATGTGTGTGCACTAAATGTGTCTCAAATGTCCTTTTTTACACAATATATTTTAAATGCAACTCCTCTTGATGCATAGTGAAATGTTATGTCTCACTGTATACAGTGTATATGGTTGAAATGACAATAAAACCCACTTGACTTGACGTCTCCCAATAATACTGTACCTGAAAATTAAAGTCTATTTAAACAGGGATTTTCTGTGAGCTGCACACATACCTTCACCATACCAGCGATTAGCCCATCTTCAATGATGCAAACAGCATTTCTGAGTCCTCTTGCAAAGGAGTCCATGGCTCCGATGTGAGCTATGAACAGGTCCTCCAGGTCTGTGGACTCCCGGCGCACCTTAGCATCAAAGTTCAGGCCTCCTGGCTGCAGACCACCTTGTTCAACGATGGTCTGGAAGAGATTAATTAGACACTAAAGAATCACTAGGTAGGGACCTAGTATCACTGATCTGATCTACACTCATCACAGGGCAGGGTGTAATAAACACTAAAGCTGCACTAATCAAGTACATAAGGAGCTGGGTCCAGGCTAGTTAATGATAGCCAGACAGATTATTTTAAAGGGATTAAGGGGAATTGGTTTCTAAAGCACTGAATGGTTTAGGGCCAAAAGACAAGTCTCTCAGGTCATCTGCTTTCTGTCCCTAGAGTCAGAACTACAAAGGAAGAAGCAGCGTTCCAATGTACCACATATCTGGAACAAACTCCCAGAAAATTGCAGCAACTCAGTTTTTTTTTTTTTTTTTTTTTTAAATCAATGCTGAAAACATTTCTTGCTGACTTTTATTAATTGTTAATATTTTAACACTACAACTTTTATTCTTGTATTTTATACCTGTCCTATTTTATTTTAGCGGTTTTTATAGTCTCATTATTATTATTATTATTATTATTATTATGTTTTAAATGGTCTTTCATTTTTTATTTAAAGCACTTTACCTTGCTATCCTGGCTCCGCCCTACTGCATACTTCCGCTCAATTTTCATTTTCCTTCAGTACTCGCGGTAAATTCGTTATATGGTTTTCAATGGCCAAATATTTGCCGGTCCAATCCGCGAACAGAGGGAGTGGCTGAGAACGATGACGTTGAGGTTCTTTGTGAGTCACGTACTTATGGCGGTGGAGAAAGATGAAGCCATTGGGTCCGTTAAGGCAACGCTGCCGAATATCCAGAAGTGAAAGCCTGCGCAAGAACTATCTTTTGTTTTGTTGGTGGCCGTGATGTTGTGGCCCTCCTTCCAAAGGGGTTCGGGAAAAGTTTGATTTTCCAGCTTGATCCGTTAGTGGTGAAGGAGTTGGCTAAGGCTAACGCTAGCGATGCTAACGTTAGTGATTGGTTATGGCAGATCCAGAGTGACTGTACCCGCCTCAAGGAAGTTAACACTTGTTAATGGAGAGTGGCCAGACTCTCTGTACACATTCAGGTAGGACCAGGCAAATGGATCAGAGTCTGGTAGGACAGGGCTAATGGACCAAAGTCTGGTAGGACAGGGCTAATGGACCAGAGTCTAGTAGGACAGGGCTAATGGACCAGAGTCTAGTGGGACAGGGCTAATGGACCAGAGTCTGGTAGGACCAGGCTAATGGACCAGAGTCTGGTAGGACCAAGCTAATGGACCAGAGTCTAGTAGGACCAGGCTATTACCTTGCTGCTTGAAATGTGCTATGCAAATAAAGCAGTAATGCCTTGCCTAACACATTTACCATATCAACTTTATACGGTGATAATAATGTTGCTTGCATAGCTTGTTACACTGCCCCCATGTGGCCCAAAAAACGACACCGCTTTATCTTATCAACCTTAGCTAAGTACATTAGTATTTGTAGCAATTTATGTTTTTTTCTTTGTTTATTTGACAAATGTTCTTATTGTTGTTATTAATATTATTATTGTTATTTTGCTGTCTTTATACTGTCTTTTTTATCTATTTTTTATTTCTTTTTCTTGCTAAAACCGCTGCTAGAACTTTCAATTTCCTCGCAGGAGTCATCCCAAAAGGATCAAAAAAGAGAAGTCTAAGTCTCTAAGTCTAAGTCTATTGCCAGCTAAAACTAATATGTATTCTTACCCAACAGTGTTTGAGCAATGTCCCCTTATAACATCAAAACCTAACATATTTGGCTATAAACTCCTGTTTCATTTTAAGATAAAGAAATGAGGTCACCTTCATGACCAAGGTGGTGTTCCTGATGTCCATGGGGAACTGGTCTGTGTCCCAGCCCAGGTCTGGAGAGCCAGTGTTTGAGTCAACTGAACCCAGCATGCCAAAGCTGTCCACCAACAGGCAAAGATGACACAGAAAGTAATACTCACAGTGTTCAAGATGCTGTGTGGTTGTGTTAAAGGGGCGCTATGCCGTTTGGCCATTTCTTCGATGTTTTCTTGCTTTTTACTCGCTCAGCCTAGACGATAGTGTGAAAAACTCCATCGCTACCTTGTTAGCCGGTTCCTGAATGGGCGAATGTGTGCAGTGCCGTGAAGCAATTTGTTACATCTCTAGATCACAATGTGCGATTATGCGAATGTTGCAAGGGTGGATTTCCGATCGCAGGTGCTAGGTGGGGACAAGACAACCACCATTCAACTCAAAAAAGTCAAGTAACCATTCCAATGACTCCAAAGCTGCTCAGTTATGGTAAATTGATCTAAAAAAACGACATAGTTCCCCTTTAAAATTGTGATGCAGTAACAGCAGTAAGCAAAATGCCTCACGCAGAAGCCATGACAACATCATGTTCGTATGAGTGTCCTGCCAGGGTGGTGTGGTTGGGCTCGATGTTCAACTTAAAGTGATTCTCCAGACCATAATGCTTAAGGAATCCTATGACACTCATTGCATCTGTAGAAGAAACACATGTGACATATAATCTGCATCATTAAGACTGTGAGATTACAAACCATTATTGGTTTACCTTACCATAGTCATACTGGTGCTTGCAGGGCTCCTTAGGCTTAGGTTCAATAAGAAACTGACACTTCAACCCAATCTTCTCCTTGTACTCTGGTGACAAATACAGACATGAAATTGAAAGTGTGCCACATCCTGACCCAAACTGATATGGAATTAAACCCATTTTCATGTCATAGATTCCGTATAATATCGTTCAACAATTTTCAATACACGTACCAACACCACTCCCATGACGTTGCTACGTGTTCCTAAACAATACCAACTTTATAAAAGAAATTACAATATTACGGCAAAAACCTTTTTACTTATTTCTTAGCTCCAACTATGTGAGCCATCTTTGTGTAACGTAGAGTTTTTCCTGGAAGATTTACTCCTTTATTTATTAAAATTGGGTATTGAAAGACAAGGCATTTTTCAATACTAATAAAAAGTATTTAATTCGGTACCCAGCCCTTTATAGAAATAGAATTGCTGAATTATCAACTGGAAAATACCAGACATACATTTATGATACAGGATCCCAGGTTTGTCTTTATAGTCAGATCAGATCAGTCCCAAAATGGTGGCGGCAAAGACACATCTCAAAAGCCAGAGGTGATATTTACGTATATACAGTATTTCTATGTAGTCACGTGCACACTTACTGACAGCCATTTTGAAGAAGTTGGCCATGTGCTTCAGTTCAGCAGCAACATCAGTATTGTGCAATGAAAGGAAACCTTCCCTTCCTCCCCAAAACACTGTCAAGACAAATATAAAATGATGTAGCAACGTTGCTGCATTGGAGAAGCGTATTGACATTTTAGGCACCATCAAGTCACTCATACCAAAATTTTCTGCACCCAGCTTCTTGGCAGTATCAAGCCCCTTCTTAACCTGAGCGCCGGCGTAGGCCAGAACATGACAGTCAGGGTTGGTGGCTGCCCCATTCATGTACCTGTCACATGAATCAAATATATAATGATGTTTTTACAGGCTAAATGAGCTAATCCCTAGCATTTGACTGTCATCACCTGAATTAAACACTGACCTTGGGTGGGCAAAGAGATTGCAGGTGACCCACAGCACCTTGATTCCAGTCTGGTTCTGCAGCTGGAGAGCCAGGTCTGTTATTTCATCCAGATTCCTGTTGGACTCCTCCAGAGTGGAGCCCTCAGGAGCCATATCCCTGTAGAAAACAGAGGACGGACATTGTTCAGAAAACTGCAATACACAATAAACATCAAATACTTCTTCTTGTTCTTCTTGTTCTCAGATTTCATTACTTAAATACTCTTAAATTAACGTATTGCTGCAATTCTTTACAAGAGAGGTGGACAAAGGAGGATTTAAAGCTTGGACTGTATGGCATAACTTTAAACGCGCCAGTGAGCACATCTTGCTGGTACTAGATAGATTAGGGCGGCTGTGGCTCAGTGGTAGAGCGGTGCCTGCCAATTGGAAGGTTGGTGGTTCGATCCCCGCCCCTGCAGTCATTGTCGAAGTGTCCTTGGGCAAGACACTGAACCCCGAATTGCCCCCGGTGCTGCGCATCGGAGTGTGAATGTGTATGAATGTTTATCTGATGAGCAGGTGGTACCTTGTACGGCAGCCCTGGCCACAGTGTATGAATGTGTGTGAATGGTGAATGTTTCCTGTAGATGTAAAAGTGCTTTGAGCAGTTGTTAAGACTGGAAAAGCGCTATATAAATACAGCACATTTACATTAAACTAACAATTATTTTCATCGTAGATTAATTGGTTGATTGTTTTCTCGATTAATGGATTAGTTGTTTGGTATATAAATATGTCAGAGGATGGTGAAGAATGTAGATCAGTGTTTTCAAAGCCCAAGATGACGTCCTCAAATGTCTTGTTTTTTCAGTTAACTGTCATAGGAGTGAAGAAACTAGAAAATAATTACATTTAAGAAAGCTGGAATCCTTGAATTTTGACTTTTTTCTCTTAAAAAATTACTCAAACTGATTATCAATTATCAAATCAATTGGCACTTATTTAATACTAAGTAATCACTATCTTTGCAGCTCTGAGATATATAAACTAATAAGCTATTTGAACCATAATTCACCTACCGGTACATGTAAAGTACAGGTTGTTTGATTATGCAAGCCCAGATAAACAGAATAAAGAAAGATGTTGAGACCATAGAAATAAACAAGAGTAAAACAAACAACAGGGCTGCGCTTTGTCACTAATCCTGTTTGTAGTATTTATGGACAGGATATCGAGGCGTAGTCCGGGTGGGGACAGGTTGCAGTTCGGCTGGGGATCTCATCGCTGCTTTTTGTGGATGATGTGGTCATGATGGCATCATCGGCCTTCGACCTTCAGCACTCACTGAATCGGTTTGCTGCCGAGGATGAGGATCAGCACCTCTAAATCTGAGGCCATGGTTCTCAGCAGAAAACCGATGGGGTGCTTTCTTCAGGTAGGGAATGAGTCTTTACCCCAAGGGAAGGAGGTTAAATACCTTGGGATCTTGTTTGCGAGTGAGGAGACAATGGAGCATGAGAGTGGTCGGAAAATCGGCGCAGTAGGTGCAGTAAAACATTCAATTTATTGCACCGTTGTGACGAAAAGAAAGCTGAGCCAGAAGGCAAAGCTCTCGAT
>NC_045738.1:22491929-22492034 GCF_008692095.1 Etheostoma spectabile | reverse complement strand
GTTTTGGTTCCTACCCTCACCTATGGACATAAAGGTTGGGTCATGACCAAAAGAACTAGATCCAAGGTACAAGTAGCCGAAATGGGTTTCCTCAGGAGGGGGGCT
>NC_045738.1:22491816-22491919 GCF_008692095.1 Etheostoma spectabile | reverse complement strand
TTAGAGATAGGGTGAGAAGCTCAGTCATCTGTCAGGAGCTCGGAGTAGAGTCGCTGCTCCTTTGAGTCAAAAGGAGCCAGTTGAGGTGGTTCGGGCATCTGGT
>NC_045738.1:22491696-22491806 GCF_008692095.1 Etheostoma spectabile | reverse complement strand
CTCCTGGGGGCCTCCCTAGGGAGGTGTTCCAGGCACGTCCATCTTGGAGGAAGCCTCGGGGAAGACCCAGGACTAGGTGGAGGGATAATATCTCCAACCTGGCCTGGGAA
>NC_045738.1:22482079-22491672 GCF_008692095.1 Etheostoma spectabile | reverse complement strand
CTGGTTGATGTGGCTCGGGAAGGGGAAGTTTGGGGTCCCCTACTGGAGCTGCTGCCCCAGCAACCCGATACCGGATAAGCGGGTGAAGATGGATGGATGGATGATGTATGGTCTAACATTCCAGAAATGTCTCGCAATCCAGACCATCAGCAGATTCACAACAATTTCATTCATGAGACATATCTCACCCCTGTGAAAATGCATCACATGAAGGCAGTAGCAGTTTTTTGGCACTCAAAGCGGATCTTGTCCAGGTTGTAATTTAATGTAGAACCGCCACTGCATGAAGGTAATTAACAGTAGTTTATGCACTTTCTGCCCACTAAAAGCCCAAGGTACATATTTTGACATGATCTGGGATTGCTCTCCTGTTGGCCAGTTACAGAAACAATATTGCATCCAAAATATCTGCCTTGATTAAAATGTCCCATGGCATTAAATTTCACTTCATTAGTTTTCTTTTTACATTAATATGTGTTCCCCCAGCCTGCCTACGGCCCCTCAGTGGCTAGAAATGGCGATAGATACCATCCTTCAATCCTTACTTCTTTCTGTGCATGTGTTTGGTCCTGTATGTCTTATGTCCGTTTCTCTGTCATGTCTTTTGTTTGTGTGTTTGTGTCTTTCTGTTTTTGTATGTCTTATGAGTAAGCTGCAGATTCCATTCCTACGGTTGTGTTTTTAATAGGTCTCTCCCCTCATCGTCTTTCCTCTGTGTTTTTTTGGTCTGTGTATTGTTTGTTAAATTGTATAATAAAAAATATTTGATTACAATGAAAAAGAGTGTAAGATTTAAGCACAGCAGAATTAACAAGCTAGCTAACTTAGTACTTTGTAGTCAAGTACAAGTATGATTGACAATCAAAAAAAGATTGAAATGGTCAATTACCTGTCATGAAATGTGTAGTATTTCATCTGTGAAAAGAAGCACAAGTCACAAAGGAAACACACGGAATTACATTTAATCAGCTAAGTGTGTAACTGTGACTTTCAATGATTTCCCTCACACCAAGCTTGGTGAAAAACTCAAAAGCAGCCCTGAGTCGCTTTTTGGCTGATTCCATAGGAGTTCCTTCATTCCAGGGCCGGTGGAGGGTCGGAGACCCAAAAGGATCAGCTCCTAAAAAAGATAACAATTCGAAGAAAGTCTCATTAAATTAAAAATGTTTTTGTGTGCTAAAAAGATGTAAAAAACTATAATAGCACAAACCACAATAGAACAACCGTGTTCATGTGTGTTTACAAGAGCCTATTCGTTAGGTAATGCTTGGACCTCATTAGACACCACCCAGCCTCCGCACACAGACTGTTTGATGACTGATGATGACTAATATCAGTGTTGGGTAGTTACAGTACCAGTGCCACAGAAGGTGTGCCAGTAGCAGACTGAAAACCTCAGCCAGTCAGCCATCTTCCTCCCCATCAGCACCTGCACAGACAAACACAGGTATCCAGCATGTATCATAATGGACATCATCCTAGTGTATGTGTGTGTATTTGTGTGTGTGTGTGTGTAAAACTACGGTGGCCCTAAAGTTCAAACCAATGCAGCAAATTCCACTGGGATTTGTTGTTACATTGTGGGACTTGCTGCTGTGTTGTGGGATTTGTTGTTACATTGTGGGACTTGCTGCTGTGTTGTGGGATTTGTTGTTACATTGTGGGACTTGCTGCTGTGTTGTGGGATTTGTTGTCACATTGTGGGATTTGCTGCTGTGTTGTGGGATTTGTTGTTGCGTTGTGGGATTTGTTGTTGCGTTGTGGGATTTGCTGTCGTGTTGTGGGATTTGCTGCTGTAGTTTGCATTCAGGGCCACTGTATAAAACCCCTACCTCTTCTGCATTGTAGTGTTTGAAGCACATGACATCTCCAGGCCCAGCACTCGGTAAGTATGGGATCTTCGGAATGCCTGTGCACCATAAATGTTGTTCAATTCAATGAAACAGACATTAATTTCCTTTTGTTATGTGACAGAGGAATACATATCAGTGAAAGTGATTTGGGTAAAGAGTATCAAAAAAGTATTTTTCACACATTTAAGATTGTGGGACACTTGAAATAGTAGCCTACAAAACCAATTCATTGCCTACTGCAGTGATTCCAAACCAGGGTAGGGGTAGCCTACTTGTACCCCAGGGGTACTTCTGAAGGGTACAAGGAAAGATTGTAGAGTGAGAAACCCAACTAATTTGAAAAAAATATCCATTATGATTTCATTAAAATAATGTATACACATAAATGCTAACATTAAGTCAACGGTTACACCTAAACACATAACGTGTTGCAGTTATGTGAAAGAGTCTGTAAAACGTTCTAGAAAGTAAAATAAAATAAATAGCAATAAATAGCAAAAACTAATGACTTAACTGTTCGAATAATTATCTAAAAGTAGCCTATAGTGAATAAATGGTTGATACATTCGGCTTCACTACGAGTATAGCCTACACTATAGAACCTTGCTGACCAAACCAGTATGAAAAATGAACTTTTATATAACTAATACTGTTATACATTTGGAACATACACTGGGAATCGACGAAGGGGATTTGTGGTGTACCACTGGTCTCCTGCACTGTCACAGACGGAGTAGCTAACGTTACAGAGTAACGGTGACATTTGCTCCACAGCCAGGCTAACTCTAAATGATGTGGACTCACAGACTGTACGTATATTAACGGCCAATGTGTGAACTGTACTTCTGCATTACAAATTAAGGCACCCATTGTTCACGAGTCGCTGCAGTGAAATACGTGCATTACGGACACTTTATGTCCACAACATACACAGAGGGAAACACGGCAGACATTACTAACAGAAATAATAAGATTTACCCGAGAAGAATTCCTCCTGTGTTGCCATTTCTGGTTTAAAACTTCTACGGTTCTTCAAGCTTGTTACGACGTCCTTCGTCCAAAAGCAGTGTGCAGTTCCCTGCTTAACCACAAGGTGTCCCTATATCACTTTTAAAGTCGAGTCTCAAATATAGCCACGTTCAAGTGCGCGGTGGTTTATGGGATGAGTAGTTCCTTCGTTCGATAATGAAAAGATGTCCACAGTCGTGTACCTTTGACTTTTTTATTGGATTTTCTGTTTGTTTTTTCACTCGAAATTGTATGTTGTATGTTTATGAGTCACGTGGTAGCTGGTTAGCCTAAGGCATGGTCTAAAACCCTTTATATACGGATTTTTCCAGACGTCAGTGGGAGAAATGAATGGGAAACTTCTTTCTGGAACCCAAGGTCTCACGGAGGAGGGGCGGGACTGTTGACCTCTATTACGTTTACACACACACACACGCACACACACACACACACACACACACACACACACACACACACGCAAAATAAAGCACACTTTTTGTGTTTCCAATACTTTTTTTATGGAATTTTGTAATGCAAGTATGAAATTAATTAATTCTTGCATACCTTGCGTTTAATTTAAAAACGTTTTTCTCTACCTCTGTGTGCTGTAAATGACAACGTGTTTTAGATAATGATTTATTTATAATTGCAATTCATTTGCAAAATAAACCTGAAATTCCATTAGACACTCAATTATGCCTGAGGCCTACATCCTGTAGTTGTAACTCATACTCTACATACAGTGGCTTGAATAAGTTTACACACCTGTGCTAAAGTTGATTAAAAAGAGGAATAAAAAAAAACATATTTTCGAAATTGATCTTAATGCCTGAATTCAAAACATTTAAGAAAATCCATCCTGTTAAGGACACCAGTTTTCTATTTATTGTAAATAAATAAATGTTATCTGTTAAAATACAGGGGGTGTAAGTATACTCACCCCTATATTCAATTCCCATAGAGGCAGGCATATTTTTATTATTAAAGGCCAGTTATTTCATGGATCCAGGATACTATGCATCCTGATAAAGTTCCCTTGGCCTTTGGAATTAAATACCCCCCCCCCCCCCCCCCCAATTTAACATAGGATTGTGTATACTTATGCCACCTGTATTTTAAGGGAGAACATTTATATAAATTACAATACATTATTCATCCACAAAGAAAATTGGTGTTCTTAAAAGGTTGGATTTTCCAAAATTCTTTGAATTAAGGCATTAAGATCAATTTCCAAAAGAGGTTTTTGTATTCCTCTTTTTAATCAACTGTAGCACGGGTGTGTAAAATTATTCAAGCCATTGTACCTCTGTTATGTAAGGTGTAGCCTGTTTTAGTTATACTGTCTCAACACTTAAAATGTATTGAAAAAAGTAGTCACAAGTCCGTGTTAAAGTAAAAAAATAAACTTACAGCGTTCTGTTTTTATGCACCACATAGACTTCCATTAGACCTGAGGTTTGCTCCAACTCTGTTGGCTTAAGGCTTGAGACTTTTCCAACTTTTTTCAAGACTATTTTTTGGGAATTCTTGGCCTTTATTTGACAGGACAGGTTAAGACAGGAAAGGGAAGAGAGAGGGAATGACATGCAGCAAAAGGCCGCAGGTCGGAATGGAACCTACGGCCGCTGTGGTAAGGACTGAGCCTCTGTACATGGGGCTCACGCTCAACCAAATGAACTACCTGGGGCAACCCAAGATTTGTCCATCTTTATCTCTACAGCAGCACCTCTACATTCTCCACAGTGAGGACAATATATTTTCACTACTGCTATATCAACTTCTGTGCACTCTCCTCTCATGGCCTTTGTGCTAAGACAAAAGTGAAGTAATGAGCCATAAAATGATAAATCACTACCTCATGATACAATGAGTGTCATAAGTCACTTGCAAACAATACCATCTGATGCATGTTCAATACAGTATGTTTATTTCAATTACAATGGCGCTTTTATAAAATATCTGATGCACAAACATCAACAGAACTGTAGAAATGATAACAGGATATCATACACACACAACCCATAAATACACATGAACACACTTTAGAAAAGTCCACATTCGCCTTTCGTGCCTTTGGTCTGGAACGTATGCCAGGTGGAAACAACAAACATTTGCAGAAGAAAAGTTCTCTGTGCACCATTGAAGCCCTATCATGTTTCATATCAGTGCAGAATATACAGTGCACACATGACGCCCATTATGAAAGAATGTTGCATTGTTTAGGGATTTATAACCCTGTGTAATCCCGTTGGTTGGTCTATTTTCATAATGCTACAGTTTTTGCATAAGATAAAGATTGTATGGAAGGCAAAAAAAAAATACATCCAAGCACCAGGCACTGTAGAGTGAGGCACTTGAGCACCTAAAACCTCTGGTTTGGCATCATGAATTTTGGCACATGAAGGTGGCGTTGCACTTTGAACTGCGCATGTATGTGTGTGTGAGAGAGAGAGAGAGAGAGATAACAAAAGCCCTATCCAGGCACTGCCAACGTCACTGGGCGAGTTACATTCATTCTCCTCATAGTTACACTTCCACCATATAAAGTACATACACTTGTAATTTGAAGAGCGATTTTTGAGATGCAAGTCTGCACTTGATTTCGACGATATTACTGAACCACTAACAGGGCTTCCAGTCTGTCGAGTCGTGAAAAAGTGCTCCATTTTTTAATCCATCTTTATTGTTTTCCCACCATGCAGCACTTGCACTCTCTTGGTTTCCTTGGGCTACATGAGAGTAGAAGAGTGATCCTGGGCCGGGCTGATGAGAAGGGGAGCTGCTATGATGCGGAGGAGTCTGGCTGGTCGAACTCCTTCTTCTTCTTCTTTTTCTTCTTCTTCTTCTTCTTCCCGCTGCAGGGCTTGCAGACGCAGCACAGGATGCAGGGCGAGGCCAGCAGGAGGAGCGGAGACGTCACCAGCACGATGATGCTGACCCCCACCAGGATACCCACCACCTGAAGAACAACAACACAGCAACATCCTTACAGCTGCACTACTCAATATTTTATATGAACACTGGATGAAATAATTCCAATGATTATGTGTAATGTGACAGAGGTTGCTCTTAGTGAAGAATTATCATCCAACTCTTCAGCTCCCTTCACCTCCACGGAGCATCTTTAGCATCTTTCAGCCCAATGCTTCCATTTTTATGGCCACCAACTGAATGTACCGATTCCAATGGGAGTGGATGTGAACACAGATTATGGCCGATACATTTGCCCCATAGTCCCCAAAGTAAATATTGGACTCATTTGTCAGAAACCACAAATCCCCTAATCACTGACACCAAAATGGCATAAGGAACAAACTCTCGCGAGATCCGGCAAAACAGATAAGCTAACGTCACCTAACATTCACGGAAACTAATTTTCCTAATGCGAAATATGGCTTTTAACTGTGTAAACATCTAAAGTTGGCAAAATGTAATATTAAGAAATTGTACAAATATAACTTTTCATCCATCCACACAATGTGGATCGTGGTGGACACTTTCAAATGGGGCCAAGCCTATTTGGGAGACAGGAAGTGTGTACCATTTAATCCTATTGGTGCCCCTTAAAATGCCTTATCATTAGTTATAGACAATCTTGTTGTATATAGACAATGTTTTCAAAGTTAGGTACGGAAGAACTTGATTTGCTGGACTGGTGTCTGCGAGCCTTATCGTCCTACATCAGTGTCCAACTGGCTGAGAGTGTGCTGTTATAGCAGCCTTTTAAAAGCCAGGGTTCGGGTGTCCACATACTTTTAGCCATGTTGTGTATACACTGTAGTAAGCATAATCCTATATCACATTATTTCAAATCTAAGAAAAAAAAATGTATGTCACCCCTGCACTGTTTGCACATACAGTAGCTAAGAAAGAGCTACATTGACAGAGGCATTTGTGGCAAGCAGATTTTAAAACCTAAAGAACCAGCTAGGCAAGGGTGTAACCAACTTTGTCATGACTTGTTTTGCAAGGAAACCACTGTGGTTGTTGTACTTCAACTCTCCAGATACTTAGCAATGCAGGCGCACCAAGACACAATCAGTAGGTTGACTGTAAACTTGATACTAATCATGTGATAATGGCATCTTGCGCAGGGCAAGTGGAAAGAAACTAGGTCTGGCAGGCAATTATTTCCTTAAAACGTCTTTACAGGGTAGGAATTTGAGATCAACGATGGGATTAGTTCAGCTTAATGTCTGACTAATAGGGCACACTGGGGGAAAACAAACCACTTACAACAAGCTAACGCAGACTTATGGGTCTTGAAAATGAAAGTTGAGAGTTGAGTTAAGCACTGTTTTCAGCTTTTGTTTAAATTTTCATTAACGTGGGCAAGAAACGAGCCAGAATGAAAACTTTACTGTGCGTGGGTTCCTGCAATGTCCTCAGTGGAGAGTATTCCATCAGTGACTGATTGACAGTGCAGCTGGGATGGAGTCCAAAATCTATAACGTCCAATCCCGGTAGCGTGATGGCACAGTTTTATTAAAATCAAACGCGTGCACGGAATAACTGACCACTCACAGATGATTGGCTCCGCGGGCTAATACATTCAGACAATGACAGTGTCCACACAACCCAGAAATGAATACTGTCTGCTGAGTGACCTCACCTGCGTTCTGTTCCACATAACCGAGGCCCTGGAGTGTCCCAGCTTGTTTCTGCATGGCCCCTTATCATAATGCCTCAGGAAGATATCACCCTGCAATTACAAAACACTTACGTAAAGACAAGAAATCTGCTATCCAGCAAGGGCATTCATACAGAAACAGAAAAGAGGCTTGGCAATAAAACCCAGAGGGCTATGCAGTATAGATGTTTTTCAGCTCGTGTTAAAAACCATGCATCCCATGTGTGAGTAAGTAAGCAGGGGATACTTACATCTAGATTCTGCAGACAGTACCAGCAGAAGGTGTGTTTGCAGCTCTTACACAACATCTGTGCACAGCCCTGGTTCCTTTCAATGTAGACACCACACATTGGACACTGCTTGATGGACGTATCAGAGTCGCTGTGTATCCGGAAAAAGACACAGAAGAGAGATCAGGCATGCAGTTAGCCCGGCACATTGGAGTATGAAGCCATGAAGGCCTCCAGAGTGTGAATTCTTCATTTAGCAGCTGAGTTAAGGGTCAGTGCTCAGTTTGAGCTGGGTTAATTATTTTGGGATTCAAGGCTATGAGGGAAGTATGAGAGAAGTACAATACAGGGCCACTGAAAACCCTGAAGTCATGTTTGAAGGTTTTAACAACCCAAGGATTTGCAACAAACTGCACAAGGCTTTTTTTTTTTTTTTTAATTCTTTTTAGATTTTTGTTTGACCACCAACCAGGACAACAAACCTGTGAACACAATTCATCATCTTTTAAAGCTGTTACGGCTAACTGGATAGCACATTAGCATTCATTTGAAATCATGTTTTTGGCCATTTGATGAATGTAAGTCCAATAATAACTCTTCTTTTAGTTCTGATTTGGTCTCCACTTCCTGAGGGTGGTGCATCCCTGCTACAGTGCTAACTCTGTTCGCCTGTGATGGCCGGAAAACACCAGCAAGATTTGACTAAAACCGACAAGATGGGGGCCATAAACCAAAGGAAACTGCAGTCAGGTGATTACATTACAGATAGTGTTTTCAGTCAGTGAGCTCTGGTGTTGTGATCATGGAAAAGCAATCAGTCAGTGAGTGCTTTGTAGCGGGGATTAAGTAATGTCAATGTAAATTTTCCTGTGCCAGCGCCAGTAAAACATAGTACCAGAAAAATTGTGTGTTATGAGAAATATAAAGTAAAAAGGTAATTTATGGATTAATGTGAAAAATCCTAGCCTACCTATTCTGTGTCGACTGGAGAGAAAAAAGTAAGCGGACTGATATGTCACTCATTGCTGATGGATTAAGAGAAATTAACAATCCCCGGACTAATCAAATGAAAACTAAAATGTCATTTCAATATGATTGTCAGGCTAGTGTAGAGAGAGCTTCAAAACAAACTATTAGAATGTACCACAGCTTGAGAACCAGTGAATTAGATAGTGATGTAAGTAGATCAAATATATGCAATTAGGGCTGCAACTAACAATTGTTTTCCCAGTCGATTAATCTGTTGATTATTTTCTTAATTAATTAATCAGTTGTTTGTCTATAAAATGTTGATCGGTGTTTTCCAAAGTCCAAGATGAAATCCTCAAATGTCTTGTTTTCTAATTTAAAGATATTCCATTTACTGTCACAGAGGAGCAAAGAAGCTAGAAAAAAATCACATTTGAGAATCTGGAATAAGAGATTTCTTTCTTTTTTCAACAAAAACGCACTCAAACCAATTAATCGATTATCAAAATAGTTGGCAATTAATTTGATAGTTGACAACTAATCGATAAATAAATTAATCTTTGCAGCTCTAGATTAACCCTTGTGTTGTCCTCGGGTCAAATTTAACCCAAAAAAAGTGTCTTTCCACCAAGATTTCAGAAAAATAACGCGGATTGTTCCACACGACCAGTAAATCATCAATGGTCAGCCCGCTGCTTTCTTTAAATTTGGATGTTTTGTTCAATTTTATAGCATTTATAAAACTCTTTTTATGAAAGACCATTGAAAAAAGTATCTAAAATGTTCAAAAATAAACACAAAAAGGCACACAAAAAAATGACAAAAACATCAAGGGGGAAAGCAACAAAGGTTTTGAAAAATAAATAAAAAAGGTTTAAATTTTGACCCAGAAAAACAAAAAGT
>NC_045738.1:22469942-22482069 GCF_008692095.1 Etheostoma spectabile | reverse complement strand
ACGGGAAGACAACACAAGGGTTAAATGAATAAAGAAAATTTAGTTGTTTTTTTTTTGGCTCATCAGACTCATTGTCTGATTGCTACGGCCCTGGCACAATAACATTGGCTTTGATGATATACAGTGCTTAGCATTAGTGAATACACCCATGCTAAAGTTGCATTGAGAGATGATTTTATGGAAAGTACCCCATGCCAATATCTAGGTATGTTGAAGGGTATGAGAGATGATGTATCAGGATGCATAGTATCCTGATCCATGAAATAACTGACCTTTAATAATAACAATCTGCCTGCCTCTATGGGAATTTAACATAAGGGTGTACTTCATTTGTATTTCATTTCATTCCTGTGCAATATTCATTTATTTATTATTTAGTACTTAACCTCTTCATTTCATTACAGTGCAATACTTATTTATTATTAATACTTAACCATTTCCTTTCTAAATAGTGCAGTATTTAATACTCAATCACTTTCAATCTCATTACAGTGCAATATTTAATACTTAGGACTTTTAATACACCAAACTATATTTTTGCACATTGTGTAAACAAAACTATTTCATATATGTATATAGATGCTCTCAGGACTGTGCACCAGGTCCCACCCACCACTCTTTTGTTTCTGCACTACCTATACTTTATATTTTTATATTTGATATTTTTATATTTCGTGTCGACACCGTAAAGGGGTTGCTTCAATCTCTTTGCACAGAACCGACTGCACTTGTGTAGAATGACAATGAAGACATTCTATTCTATTCTATTCTATACTTACTTATACCCCCTGTATTTTAAGAAAGAATTTCTTTTTATTCACGACACATTATTCATTCACAAAGAAAATTGGTGTCCTTAAAAGGTTGGATTTTTCCATTTTTTTTTAAATTAAGGCATTGAGATCAATTTTGAAAAGATGATTTTTTATTGCTCTTTTTAGTCAGCTTTAGCCTGGGTGTATTCACTTATGCTAAGCACTGCAAATCATGCTCTTAAGTTGATCTCCCTTCATTTCTGTCATGCCTGCTCCATCCTCCAGAGCACACTGCAGACGCCGCTGCAGTGCACAGGCTCCTGTACAGTGAACTACATGGCTCGGTGACCACCCTTCTCCTCTCTTTGGCACAGAGACAATGGAATTCCAATATAAGTCAGTGACTCCCCAATGACAGATCAGTCAGTCATGCAGAGCCACAGCTCAGAGCAGCAGTGACCACACAGAGGGCACTGTTGAGGAATACTAAGCTATTAATCCTGAAATAAAGTTTATTGTATATTCAGCTCGGGGCCTTTACTGGGAAATGAGAAACTACACATCCCTGTAATCTATTCTATGTAAATATCCTGCCACAATAACTCTCAGGCCTGTTTATATTACATAGAAAGATGGGATTTTCTCGTAAAATAAAATAATGGAATTGATTTGATTGATTTGATGAGTCAAAAAAAAAAAAAAAACTTCAAAATTTGTTTTTCAATTAAATGTGAAAACTACACTCACCGCCACTTTATTAGGTCCCCAGTGCTAGTAACGGGTTGGACCCCCTTTTGCCTTCAGACCTGCCTCAATTCTTCGTGGCATAGATTCACAAGGTGCTGGAAGCATTCCTCAGGGAGTTTGGTCCATATTGACATGATGGCATCACACAGTTGCCGCAGATTTGTCGGCTGCACATCCATGATGCGAACTCCCGTTCCCCCACATCCCAAAGATGCTCTATTGGATTGAGATCTGGTGACTGTGGAGCCATTTGAGTACAGCGAACTCATTGTCATGTTCAAGAACCAGTCTGTGATGATTCCAGCTTTATGACATGGCCATTATCCTGCTGAAAGTACCATCAGAAGTTGGGTACATTATGGTCATAAAGGATGGCATGGTCAGCAACAATACTCAGGTAGCGTGTGGCGTTGCACGATCTCAATGGTACCAAGGGGCCCAAAGAGTGCCAAGAAAATATTCCCCACACATGACACCACCCACCACCAGCCTGAACCGTTGATACAAGCAGGATGGATCCATGCTTCATGTTGTAGACGCCAAATTCTACCCTACCATCCGTCGCCAGCAGAAATCGAGACTCATCAGACCAGGCAACGTTTTTCCAATCTTCTATTGTCCAATTTCGATGAGCTTGTGCAAATTGTAGTCTCAGTTCCTGTTCTTAGCTGAAAGGAGGTGGCACCCGATGTGGTCTTTCTGCTGCTGTAGCCCATCTGCCTCAAAGTTTGACGTACTGTGGGCGTTCAGAGATGCTCTTCTGCCCACCTTGGTTGTAACGGTGGTGTATTTGAGTCACTGTTGCCCTTCTATCAGCTCGAACCAGTCTGGCCATTCTCCTCTGACCTCTGGCATCAACAAGGCATTCCCGCCCACAGAACTGCCGTCACTGGATGTTTTTTCTTTTTCGGACCATTCTCTGTAAACCCTAGAGATGGTTGTCGTGAAAATCCCAGTAGATTAGCAGTTTCTGAAATACTCGACCAGCCCTTCTGGCACCAACATCAGCCACGTTCAAAGTCACTCAAATCACCTTTCTTCCCCATACTGATGCTCGGTTTGAACTGCAGGAGATTCTCTGACCATGTCTACATGCCTAAATGCACTGAGTTGCCGCCATGTGATTGGCTGCTTAGAAATTAAGTGTTAACGAGCAGTTGGACAGGTGTACCTAATAAAGTGGCCGGTGAGAGATAGAAACCCCTGTCTCTCCGGCAAGGTAATTATTGCAATTAGATTTGATAGTTTTTTTATTTGTTTTGTTTTTTACATAATAGCCTCTACTTTCACTCATCTATGACACTGTCCATGATGTGTTTGTACATTGTAAATAAAGATATTTACTTGAGTCTTTGTCATTATTGGATAACCACTAATAAAAAAACAATATGTAAAGAGGACAGTACAAATTTACTTCTGGAGGGTAGAATTTGATTTCATGTAAAAAATAAAACACCTGAGTTAAAGGTAATAGAATAACTAAAAATAATAATAAATAGTATTTGATAAAACCCCAATAATTCAATCATGATTCAGTCTGTTTGAAGCAGTAAGAAGTGTTTCTTTGTAGACTTGTCAGTGTCCTGAACTAACACACTCATCCTGCTTTCAGCACAGTATCATTTTCAAAGTGCGGGTCAGACTGTGGCTGCAGGCCGTGGGCGGCCGACCAAATGGCTGGCTGACTGACCTGCTTTCATGAGAGGGCGACATCATGGGCTGGCGCTCAGGGCAGGTGTGGTCGTCCTGCCAGGGCCCTCTGCACCCGGAGCAGAAGACGGCGTGACAGGTCGGGCAGGGCACAGCGGTGGGCTGGCCCTCAGTACTGGACCTCAGCTGCAGACTGCACACCGCCTGGCATTCAAGCACTGGGCACCACGCTTTGCTGGGGTCCAACTTCACTCCTGCAGGAAGTAAAGAAGGGATGGGACTGTGCATTTCTGAAGCAGACATCAAGTAGCTTTAGATGCACATGCTGCAAGTGAAATCAATGCATGCCATGCTTCTCTAAACTAAAGTTAAAAGTAGCCTAATACTAAAAATACTACCTGTATCAGTACTATCAGTACAATCAGTAATACTGGTCTGAAACAACCAGAATTATCACTGAAACTGAATTACTCAAGTACTCCATCAACAGAAAATTAATTGATTGGGATAATTAAGTCATTTCGCAAAAGCCAAACATTCACTGGTTCCAGCTTCTCATATGTGAGGATTTGGTGTTTTTTATGATTTATATCATTGTAAATTTGGGCTTTGGACTGCGGACATTAAAAACAAGTCAACAGATTAATGAAATGAAAACATGAAAACATCCTGCAACCTTTAATAGTGTTACTCTTTAGTCTAGTTACCATGTCACAACCTGGACATGGGTTAAGTAAAAGTAGAGGAAGTGCTTCTTGCAACGCAGTCCACTAATACGGCAACTGCCAACAGCTCGACAACCGAACATAACACGTTACTTCACTGTCTTACTAGCAGTGTGTCACTTTGCCAACCTGCTAACACAGTTAGTACTTCCATATCTGCATACAAAAATATGTATTACCATTGATTCAATCATGCTTATCATCCAATAAACATTTGTAAAATAAGGCATTTAATGTACATAAATAAATCTCTTTCTCACAATACAAACTGCACACTTAGCATCAGATTCAGTACTGTTAGCACATAAACTTAAACAGAAACACAAACTCAAACTAATGACAAAAAGTCACACCAGCGGATTTGTGAGACTGTACTTTACTAGTGCTTTGAGTGAAATGCTATTGTTAGCATGCTAACATGCTCCCAATGACAATGCTAACAAGGTCACAATGACAACTTTATGTGTAACAATGCCATTATGCTACTGCGTGTTAGCATGCTAAACACAAAGTACAGGCATAAATAGGTCAACTGTATTTTTTCTGTATCTATTTCGAAAATTTTAAATAAAAATGTTAAGACTAACAGTTGCTATACTAGTGACACTGTGGCTATGCTTTAGGCACAGCTGTGGTTTGAGCTAAAAGCTAACATCAGCATGCTCATGAAGTACGTGCTCACAAGGAGAAGGATAACGTGCTAATGTTTAGCAGGTACCTTGTTCACCACTTTAGTTCAGCGTGTTAGCATGCTAACATTTGCAAATTAGTTATAAACAAACAAGGGGGAAGTTGATGACAATGTCTTTAGTTTTCCAGGTATGACGACGGTTCTGGATGAAAAGTCAGAGGATCCTCAAAGTTATTACAATTTATCCTGAAAGGCACATGAATCTACCCCAATTTCATTGCAATCCATCCACATCTAACAAATTCATTGTTCTCATTTCTAATTGCTTTTCTATGAAGGCAAACAACACTGTAAGTAGCTTATAAGGGCAGGACACAAATACGAATGTGTAATGGTTCAGAAAAATAAATCTGGGATGTTTCGCAACCAAAACAAAAAGTGACGCTTTCACGACCCCCTTCACCAGCTCATACTTTCAATGAATTATAACGGAAGGAAAACATTGTTGTGAAACAGCCTGTACTTTTGCACTTCTTTATACTTTCAATATTATGAGTCTTATGATTTATTACCAGAGTAAACAACAACTATTATTGGCTTTGCAGCGTATTGTTATGCAACTGGAAAAGCCCCAATATAGCTACACGGCAAACTAAACCTCAGTTTGCAATTTGTAAATGGCAACAGAAGCCTAAACAGTTATTCTCCTTCTGTTCCCAGGCCTCCAGTGCAAGACAGAGATAACATCTGGTCAAACATTTCCACAACTAATGGTGCAACCAGCTACATATAGCACAGTCAATTTATTAGCAGCAAAATGCTCATTACTTCAGATTTAACAGATCAGTAGCATGGACCGCTTGCAGCCTTTGTTATTGAATGTCCTACTGGTAGTAAAACTACAGTGTTAGTAACATTCAGGGTAAAGGTGGACCAGAGCAAAATAGAAAAAAAGAGCAGGAGGCCCTACATTATCCCAGGCTCAGTGTAATGACCCCAGTTAAAGTGTGACCTGAAATAGCCCAATTCCTGTCATCAGTCATCAGCATGTTAATGCAACAATACCTACCTCTCTCAAACTTCAGACGCTGATACAGCTCCACCTGTTCTTCTGGGGCCAAGCTAGCTATCTGCAATCACACAGCACAGAGACGGGCCTTTAGTCATGGTTTATTCACTCAGAGCTGTGACGGTGAACTGTGTGTGCATGCAAGAAGTTTAGAGCCCAGGATCTTTTTCAAACCCTAATGGATAAATGCAAAACATACACGATGGTCAAGATTAACATGAGGCTATTCCGTGCGGTTGCTGAGAAGCTGATACCTCTAAGATCATCCAGGATCAACTGGTTACCTAGCGACTGCAATTTGCTGCTTTTTTTCTAAGACACCTCAGTAGTAGTGAATAGCCACTGAGAGAAAAAAAGAGGTTTATTTGCAACATTTTCCGAATGAAAAAAGGCTGAAAAGCAACAATTATAATGTCATTCTTCAGTGGTAATACAAGCTGCAAGACTACATCTGTATATGATCAACAAATAAGATGAATATGTGTTCTTAAACCAACATCAGTAAGAAATGACAAATAGCCAAATGTACAAGCCCATCAAGCTCGAGAAAATTCTTCATTTTTTCCTGCAATCTGTTAAGACTAAAGACTAAAATAATTATTAAAACTGCTTGCAGTGAATGTAATTTCCCCCCAGTAATACTTTTTGTATCTAAAATCCTATTTTCTCTATCGGTAAAAGGGGGATAGACATTCAAGAAAGAAAGTAATTCTACTTTAGATTGGAGTCTAATGAGCACTAGTTAAAGATGTGTCTTAATGCCGTTCAGACAAGAAAAACATTACAAATGAGGAACTGAGGAGCAGATTTGTTTGTGAATCAGCAGTTTAAGTTTCTTCTCTGACGTGTTTACCGTCTGGTATCTGCAATGCGTGACGGCTCTCGCTTTTGCTTACATAACCTCATTTTACTCAAAAAAATTCACTCCCAAGTGTCAGTAAGGCTGGGATACTCCATTTTCACAAAACTTAATCTTAGTTCATCCAGCCAACACAATCCAAAAAAAAGTTAAAATAAAGTTTGCTTGAAACAATCTGGATTGGGGGAAAAAACTGCAGCAACTTCAATTCTATAGACATTCAAATATATGTTTATATACTATATATATATTCAAAAAAATACATTTGCATGAATAATGTTTTTAGTTCAGTACATGTTTGTGCATCAACATTATTTCTGTTGTATTTTGGCCTCTCAAGCGTGTTAGCTTTTATAGGTTTCACTCGTAACCTACATGTGAGGAAGGGCATACCTCGGAGTCCAGTAGCACTCCAGCCTTTTGGCAGGCCATATCGGGGCAGGTGATGGGTGCACCCCCACCCTCCACGATGGCCAGCTGAACATACTGCTTCAAACACTGGACAGGGAGAAACAAACAACACCGTAGCATTAGACAGGCTACTGAATGGAACAGGGAGAATCTCACCATGGCACCCTTGTAAAAAAATGTTTAATATAATATAGTCAAAAATAATATCTTAGCTGTCCATCCTCGGGGAAAAAAAAGTTCAGAAAAAGCACATGATAACATCTTGTCATGACAAATGAAGCAAGCAAACAAGTAGAAGGGGAAATGAGCTGTTGTACAAGCAGGAAAAATGAAATGCTGCAAACATGAGTTTCTTTATTAGCATTCACACGTTAAAAGTCATGTATTGCCTCAGCGATAAAAAATGGAAGGCTAACAGGAACTATGTCAACATTGCACAAAAGCAGACAGTTTTGAGGAACAGAAGAAAGAAAAAAAAAAACTTTTCTGTGGAAAAATAAATCTTTTGCAGAGGGATGCAATGTGTTTTTAGACTCATCTGTACGTATTGCGTACACTTGTGCGTATCATGTGCTTTCTCATAAAGCATGATGTGCTCTTCATCCAAAAAACTGAGCTGGAAACAAAAACACAAGCAGAAGTCTGTGCTCTTGAACCAGACTGGAGACAATATTTCAGGTTTACCAAATAGAGTTCAACTGATAAGCTGATAAGCCGGTTATACAGTATTCCTTTCCCTGCTTCTTCCCCTGTGAGACTGTGTGCGTGTGTTATCTCTGTGACCCAGAGCGCACAACAGTGACAAAGCTACCTTGAACAGAGATTAACACCTGCCACTATCTAGTTACCTCTCTGAGTCAGGGCACAACACCAACAGCTCGGTTTCGATACAGTATGCCAAGAAGGCCTGTATAAGACTACACCAGTGTAGAGGTAGACCTCTGGGCTTTTTTAAAATAAATGATACAGCTTTATGTTCTAGCAATAGCACTTCTTTCTGATTAAAGGGTTGCAGAAGCTTGAAAAATGAAACGATTTCCAAGACACTGTTGAAAATTCCAAGGACCAGACAAAGAAAGTAAATGTGGGAGAAAGGCAGTCCTGTGTTGAAAGCACTTTATTACACTAAAGCTGTAATATGCAAGATTTGCCAATAACGCGATCTATTTTAAGATCTTAAAGCAGGAAGTGGTGCTGCCTTAAAAATGAGCATTCCTTCCAAGTAAGTTAAACAGAGATCTGGGAAATTTCCCAGAGAAAAGTCTGTTGTTGGATCACTGTTGTGACATCTTCACCGCCTCCAGAAAGTGACTAAAAGCAAGACCAATATAGTAGAAGATACTGGTAGTGGGTCACAGGTTTGCAGTGATGGAAGAAGTATTCAAATATTTTACTTAAAAGGAGAATTCTGGTTGATTTCAACACGTAGCTCTGTTTGTACTTATGCCCCAATACAATTTTTATTGTGATTTTTAACATATTGCAATATTCTGCGATTAATTGTAATTTATAACCTTTTTTCAAACTTCTAATTTTTCCCAGTTTCAAATGATAAAGGAAACTTTGTCAACATCTGTTTTATCTAAAAAGATGAATTTCTCTGTTTGTTCATATCACTTCAATTTTATTGCTGCAAAATGGGATTGTCAAGCAGACAAAGTGACCAACACATATACAATAAAAGATCCATCCTTGGCGCCTGTGTATCAATACAGTATTGCCACTGAAAATATTGCGATACTATGTTTAATTGATTTTTTTCCCCCCCACCCCCGGTTTTAAACATGTTATTAGCCTGTTAACATCAGCAAAATGCCATTACAAGTGCCTACCCATGTAAACTGATTCCTTCCGAGTAGTGCTGTCAGTTAAACGCGTTATTAACGGCGTCAATTTACTTATCGTGAGATTAACGTTCTTTTTGGCCTTTCAAACTTTGTAGTTCTTTACACATTCAACAACTAGTAACGTTAGAAAAACTACAACACCCACCTGATCTAGCTAGACTGGAACCAAAACAACAGGCACGCCGCACACACGCCGTTTGGGCTTGCGAGCCGGCCAAAGAGTAGTAAAGTTACGTTTTGAGTGGATGGCAAGCACGGACGTCAAAATGGACGCCGGTAAGATTCTGGATGGAAAGTTTCCTTTTTAAAAGTTACCAAATGTTCCACTGACGAGACCAAAGTGATCTGTGAGTTTGGTCGTTATGAACTGAGCTACATTGCAGCACGTCCAGTTTGAAATACCACTTCATGGCCAAGCACACAGCTGATGCCAATCCCCCCCGTCAAACTATTTTTTCCCCCCTGTTATTGATGGACAGCGTTACATTGTGTGAGAGATTATTAAGTGAGAATGTTAGTGTGAAATTGAACACTGCATTAGGCTATATGGCAATGTTGTTTTCAATAAAAATACATTTGCACAAAGCAAGCTGATCCCCTTTTCCATGTTGATAAGAGCATTAAAATGAGAAAAAATAATGGGACAAAAAGAAATTAAGGGACATTTCGAATAGATAAAAATGTGCGATTAATTGCGAGTTAACTACGACATTAATGCGATTAAATATTTGAATCCACAGGGAATCTGGCTGCAGTAGATGTGAAAGAAATGCATGAAAGTTGTGCTAATTCCGCTGGGTTTAGTTCCGGTGTTGAGAGGCAGTTAGAGAGCTTAGGGGCCGTCTACAAACTACAACACCAAAAAGAGATACACAAATATTTATTAATTTAATGATTAAATAAGGCAGTGTCTCCAAACTTACCTCAATTATAACTTATAACTGTATTACAGCACTTTTTTATTTTTGAAAATATTTTGGTTTCTCTTTTCTGTGTTGTAGTTTGTACCTAAGTATCATCAGGAAAATGTACTTAAAGTATTAAAGGTTAAAGTACTCAATGCAGCAAAATCCTCATATTTTGGTCAACAAAGCATTTAATCTCCCAATATTTTCAGCTGAGCCTGTATCGTAAGGTAGTTTAATTTATAATAAAACATTGTACTTTATAAACATGCGTGCAAGTGCAAACACCTTAATTTGGAAACTAACTAAAGCTGTAAGATTAATGTAGTGGAGTAAAAAGTACAATTCTTCTCTCTAAGAATGTAGTGGAGTTGAATTAGAAAGTTAAAAGAAAAGACTCAAGTATAACAAATATGTATGAGTAAATGTTCTTAGTTACATTCCGACACTGCAGTTTTGATTTCCATAGCAGCTGACATGTCCTGTTGTAGTGTCCATGAGCAACCCTGACCTCCTGCAGCACCTGGATATAGGACTGGGCAATATATCGATATTATGTTGATATTGTGATAGTAGACTAGATATCGTAATATTGGAAATGGCTTAGGTGTTTTCTTTTCCTGGTTTTAAAGGCTGCATTACAGTAGAGTGAGTCATTTTCTGTTACCAGACTGTTCTAGCTCCTCTATTATTTGTACCTTTACCACTTAGTCATTATATCTACATTACTGAAAATTATTCATCTAAAATCTCATAGTGAAAATATTTTTTTAAAGCACCAATTGTCAACCCTATAATATCACCACTACCAACATCGAGGTATTAGGACAAGAATACTGGAATATCTGATTTTCTCCATATCCCCCAGCCCTACCTAAATATGAGTATTATCTACTCTAAATGTCTGGAATAAACCGGTTCCGTTTGTCTTTTCTTACCGCAGTGCAGAAGACACAGTTGCAGCTCTGCAGTTCCCCGGTAGTCGCAAGCGGCTTCTCGCTGAGGCACAGCTTGCAGAAAGCCTCGGGCTCCGGCTGGGGTTTAGCGCCGGCCTCAGGGGTCCCTGGTGGCAGATCCCCGGCTTCTGGGCTCAGGCTGGGACTCCTGCTGGCCATGGTGGGGCGATGCAGGCAGGGAGGGAGTAATCAGGCGGCTCCTAGCACGTCTGCGGGGGACGGAGAGGCGCTACAGCCTCCATGTTCCTGAAAGAAGGAACAGAACGAACTTACTTACTTGTGTCTTCAATGTAAGTGTCACACTTCCTCTTTGCTACAAACACACACTGCACCGTGCTACTAGAACCTGTCCTCTCTTCCAGTAACAGGCATTTAAAGTATGAGGACTTCAGCTCTCCCTAAGGCATTACATTGTCTTGTCTTGTTACCAGAGAGATGAATTAGTCACTGTTTGACGCTGCGTAGTGCCCAAAACAAAACATAGTTTTTTTTTCATGTGTAATTACTGCAGACTTATTGACTTCTCATTGTGTTATTTTTTCAGGCCAAAGTCCAAGGTCTGTTCACGGATCCTACAGTTATTGACCAGCTCCTCGATCATTCTGACAGGAAGAATTGATTGTCGATCGTTTTCTTAGTAACGTGGTAAATACACGCTTGTGTAGCACACAGTAGCTACCTGGAAGCTATTTAGTTTAGCACATAATGTCAACGACAATCGAGGTGAGTTAACAGGGGCAGAAAGATGGAAAAGACGGAAACTTGCTCATTTGAAATGAATGGTTTTTAAAACTGAAGTTTTTAGAATTGGCTTCAATAAGATGAAAGAGAGAATTGATTTCCAACATAAGCTACATTTATGAACTTTTTAAATTCTGATGTTCAGCTCTTTCAGAGAGTGAAATGTCAAACTACCAATTTAGCAAGACTGAAAAGTTTAGCCTGCTGACATGCTCACAATGGTAGCGTTGAAATGCTAATGCTAAGCACTGAGCAGGTATAAAGCTTGCAGCATTCACCTTTAGCATGTTAGCATGCTAACATTTTCCAACTAGCATTAAAGACGTCTGAGGCTAGATGAAAAGTCAGAAGATCACCAGAGGTATTACGGTTCATATTCAGGGAAACCAGAATTTGTGTACCAAATTTAACGGCAATCTTTTCCTTTCTGCACCATGAACGTCTGCACAAAGTTGTGAGCCACTCCATGTAATAGATGTTGGAATATTTTAGTCTGGACCAAAGTGGTAAAACAAAGCTGTGTTACACTTTCAGCATCGATCATAAATGTAATTTGTGACTTCCGCCTTTGGCTGTCAGACATTATGCACTGGTTGCATACTTTGGGAGAGCAAGACAGAGATTGGATAATAAAGGCCTAATTTGGTGTCAACCAGATTCACCAAACCCCAAAAATTTGCCTCTATGGTCGTGTCCAATCCCAAAAAGCATGAACAATAATAAACTCATAATCCGGGATTTGCGATTAATCCTGTAGATGACAGTGGTTGTACACAGAACAGGGTCACGCAGGAAAATGTGGCATTAAAAACACGCTCCCCCCCCCCCCCC
>NC_045738.1:22468747-22469932 GCF_008692095.1 Etheostoma spectabile | reverse complement strand
CACACACACACACACATTGTTCTCTATTTCAGCAGGCTGTAAAAGTTGACAAAAAACTTTAGGGCAGCTCAATCAATAGCATGGCACCACCAGTGCCCTACATTATTATATGTAGTACCAATCGGAGGCAGCATTCATGCAGATGACTGATAGTGGAGCTTGTGTAGCAGCGCATGTTGGCATTTCTGCACAGTCATTGTGTATCCTCCTGCACTGCTCTAAGGCCGACGAGCTGAGCCGGATGAAGCCGTCATCCCACAATACTGTCAACCTGTCCTGTCCTGTCCTGTCCTGCCCGTGGTGTCATATCGGAAAATAACAGGTCTCCAGTCAGCTTACTTGGCTGCGTTGGAGACTCCTATATGTATTTAATAACAGTGTACAGTTGGGCTGCAGCTAGCCATTGTTTCAGTAATTGACTATTCTACAGTATTCCATCAATTAATCAAATTTATAGTCAACAGCAATGGTAAACAGCAATAGTAAATAAATAAACCAAAGAGAGGGTTTCTTTTTTTAGAAAAAGCAAGATTTATATTGCCTAAATTGCACACAATAACAGGGATAGATGCTAATGTTTTCCATATTTTAAGCACTTGCCCTTCCCCTTCATGGCTCTTTACAATGGATATGCAAAAGCGCAGTTCACTAAGCCTGGGTAAATGTGACTGTATAAAGCTAAAAGCAGAGCTATGTAACTATGCTGTTCAGGGGGACACATTTCAAGAAGCCTGTTACTGAGTGAGGAGAAAGGATAAAGAATGCAGACGTCAGTGGCATGGTCCGATGACCTCATATGTGCATATTAAGTAGCCATGAGGTTAACCCATAGAAATAAAAATGAATCTGGCTAGTAGTAATCATCCATGTGGACCACAGTGAGCTGTACAACATTAGTTACACTGTTTAAACAAAGCTTTGAGGCAAAGAATTTTGCCTAGAGGATTTTTATTAGTTAACGGATGAGGCTGTTGGAAATGTTGCTGCCACAGAACAACAGTTTGATTGACTATGAACTCTATGAACATGCTTGCTCTTGGGAAAAAATTGTTAAAGGTCCAATGGCATGAAAATGTTTTTTTAACATTAATATGAGTTCCCCCAGCCTGCCTATGGTCCCCCAGTGACTACAAATGGTGATAGGTGTAAAGCGAGCCCTGGGTATCCTGCTCTGCCTTTTGAGAA
>NC_045738.1:22467295-22468737 GCF_008692095.1 Etheostoma spectabile | reverse complement strand
CAGATGGGCCGATCTGGAATCTTGCCCTTTATGAGGTGTTGCTCCCCCCACCCCCACCCCCACCCCATACTGACTGCACTCCCTGCTTCTGAGCAAGCACTTACATCTGAGTTAGAGCTTATAAGTTAGAGCTACTCATTAATCAAAACGCCCTAGTGTCCTAACAGTTTCGTTTAGGCGTGGAGCTGGCGTAGTAATCATTCAGTGATTAGCAGTCCTCGCGGATCAAGGTCTAGATGGCATTCCAGCCACGGGGGAATCAAAGCATCATTGTTGACCAGAGAGGCAGAAACGGAAAACCAGATCTGCCCGGTGGAAAGCTGCTGCTGCTTTTTACACAGGCTGCTACTGTGTTGGGAAGGAGGCAGCTGGGACTTTATGCTTGGGCCTGGGAGCGTGTAGCAGAATTTATATGGCATCATTTATACAGCTGCAGACACTCTGCTGTTCTGGGTTTCTGGACCAATAACCTGGGACATATCATAAATTCATATTGTTGAAACAACAATATGAATGATGGCACTGGCAATGATGGGAGTTGGAAAAGGAAAACCTGCATTTACTGTAGGGCTGCAACTAACGATTCATACCAAAGATTCTTTTGTACCTTAAAATATTGTTTCCAAAATTGTTTCAGTGGTTCATCAACTTGTAACAGGGTGAACGGCACTCCTGCATTCACTTTGCGGCTCTCTACCGGCTATAACCGCACTATGCAAGTTTACCAGATCTGGTAGCGGATCTGTAGTTCCAATGAGATAGTGGTAATGGACAATTCCGCTTCCAACCTGTAGGGGGACCAAAGAGGAAAAGTACTTTGGTGTTGCTTTAATCAGTTCATCGTTTGGTCTATGTAATGTCAGAAAACTGTGAAAAATGTCTCAGGTCCCATAAGAAACATACCAGTTTCTCAAAGTCCAAAAAGACATTCAGTTTCATATGATATCAAACAGAAAAGAGCAGGAAACCTCGATATTTGAAAGGCTGAAAACATAATTTTGTTATTTATGCATGAAAAGTACTTTATTGATTAACAGAGTAGTTGCCAGTGATGTTTCTGTCGATCAACTAAGAGTTGCAGCTCTAATTTACAGAACATCAATTGAACCAGAATCTGTGTGATGGCTATTGAATTAGACTGCAGGGATTTAAAGGTAAGGTAGCCTATATTCCCGAAGTAATAGCCCATTATTGTTGTGAGATATGCATATTTCCCCACAATTACCCCAAGGTTGGTATGGTATTGTTTATGACGAAGCAACAGTGTAATGTCTCATCTGTTACAGTGCATACGAACACACCACACATGAAATCTGACACACCTGCATCCCTCTCAAGGTTGCATTCTCGTATGGGTCATGACGCATTAATGGTGTACAATTCCATAAGGTGTAGCCTAAACATTTTTGGTAATGGAAGGTCTATGTGATGCAGACAAAAGT
>NC_045738.1:22460701-22467285 GCF_008692095.1 Etheostoma spectabile | reverse complement strand
GAGGAGAGAGAGTGGGGGGGGGGGGACCTACCTTGTCTGTGGACCACTGGGTGTAGGAGCTGCCTGAGTCCAGATCCACAGCCGCAGTGCTCGTACTATGGCACGGACACATGTGTTGATACAGTGGGCTGTTATAGCCTGATAACCTCTGCTGTCACCGCCTAATTCCACTGGCACTCCGTTACCGCCTCTCATACACACGCACCGGGTTTAAAGAAAAAACTAAAAACATGTTTGGTCGTCCTGCTCGCTCCTGTCTGTCCTGTGTGTATTAGCTAATGTGTCTGCTCAGCTCCTGCGTTTCGTTTCCATCCAGGAAGCTGAGGCTGCTCTTTGCTGAGGTCCACTCTTGACTACTCCTGCTGGTTATTTTACTGTATTCATGCTGCTTTCAGGCGCAGTCGGAAATATGGTAGTCACGGTGTGAGCGGCTCAGGAACGACTACAAGGAAGCCTATGGGAACCCTATGACAATAGTAAATGGTTACCAGAAATTCATAAATAAATAATAGGCCTACTGTTAAAAAAATCAAGTTAAAAGAGAAGTAGGCCTATAAAGCGTTTACACGTCATTTCAGTTATTTAACTTGCCTGACTTATGCTGCGTTCCAGACACAGTTTTTAGACCGTAAATTACGACTTGGTAGCGTTCAAAGTCACGACAAACCCTTCTAGCCAGTGTTAGCTAGCGGCTACCTAGCGGTGACCTAAGCTAGCGCTAGCTGATACTAGCGTTTTTTAGCCTGTGACATATTTCGGGCTTCATTTAATAAACATAAATTGTAGTAGTACACAATCGTATGTGCATTGTTTAGATTACAATGTGAAGAATTACTTTACATTACCTGTTTATATATATTTATTTCAATTTCTCTGCGTTAATCACCGGCGTCTACAGCTCCAACAGGGGTCGCCATTGTTGTTAATGTGTGTGTGACGTCAAAAACTGTAATAAAATATAATAAAATAATAATAGAAATATACGTTAAAAAAAATTATAAAAAGTAAAATTAAAGTATAGAAAGTGTTCTTATTATTTAAAAGATACATGCAAAAACAATAATACAAGTATTATAAAATTAAAAGTACTTACTTGATGAAAAAAATTAAACGTAAACATCGGTCCCTACAGCCAACTTCCGAGACACAAACACCTGTTTCCTTGGTGAAAGCAAGAAACTAGAAATTATGTTTTATTTTTCATGAGCCTTGTGTCTTGGGGGAAAGCCTTGCATGTCCAAACAGCATGTAGACTAAATAACTGCTCTAGTTTTGCTTACATCCATTTGTTTTATTAATCCTAACATATTGTGCAGTATAACGTAGGGTAGCTTTATTTGGAATTAAGAATATACGAGGTGCATTGAAAGCACCAGAGCAGAGCTAGTGAAGAAACCAACAGCGACAAAAAGAAAAATAGCTAATGTGTCCAAACTTCAGAAGATAACTGTCTGAAGTAAATATGTCACATCATCTAATATTAAATTGTAGTTGCAGTATTATTGTTGCGTCAGTCACTGGCAAACACTGAAAGTCCTTTAACCGAGGGTCTGGCAAAGCGAAACTACAAACAAACTCAGTCTCGTGCAAGCGTTTGCAGGTCCAAAACACACAAAGTGACGTACACTCCCACGCTATCAAAAGGACATGAAGGGACTTCAAGAGAAGCCGGCCTCGTGAGGCGGAAATTCCAGTGCACTGGGGCTTTCCTCGATAATTTTGTTTGCCTATATCAGTTGTTGTCAGTCGCTTTTCAAATTATAATCCTGCCGTTCGAATGATGGACGACTCTGACCCCCTAGCTCCGAGTCGCTTCAATGACAGCAAGTTAAAAGTGGTAGAAAAAACGCCGTTCAACCAGGTAAGATTTTTCTTTTATATTCCCCCGACACCTGCTTAATGATTTCCCCATTTGTACCAGAGGTATTAGGTGTGGTCCAGACCTGGGGCCTGTTGCACGAAACTAGGATAAGGGATTTAAGCGCGGATACTCAAGGTATCTGGAGGAATTTAGCTTCGACTCGGTTGCACGAAACCAGATTGATTAAGCCCAGCCAAGTAACCATGGAGATTTATTCTTTGCGCATAGCCTGGTCAGAGCAGGTAAGAGCCAGGCTAAGATTAATCCTGGGGTCTCATGTGTCAAATCAGCTGCCGTCTGATCCCAAATAAACGTGTTTAACAGTTATTGTCTTCTGCATGTGTTCTGCTTTATTTTTATTAACATGCATTAGCCTACTTGTCACTATTGTTGTCGCGAGTTTGATTTAAACCCTACTACAGTTGTTAGATGTTAGAAATGGTTGCACTGGCACCCTGATGCGGAGTGGGACTTTTCCCGGTGGGACGGTAGTGTGTCGAGGCTGGCGTGCGGCCGCTGCCCGGTGGCCGCTGCCCGGTGGCCGGCGCGTGGCCGGTGGCCGGTGGCCGCTGCCCGGTGGCCGGGTGGCCGGTGGCAGACTGTGCATCGCGTCAGTGTCACCTCTCTCTGTAAAAGTAGAGATGAGCAGCGCAGCGTCCGTGGTCTAAGCTTCGGTTTCTACGACGCGCTCCGGAGATAAGTGTGACATATTAATGTAGCGATAGGCAGACTGGTCGAGACCAAACATTCATGATTTCATTTTCTTGTTGCTTGTCCTTCTCTAATAAGAGGTAGTTTGTGTTACTCCTTAAAAGGGCCTAAGTTTTTTTTTTATTATAGCTTATTTGGTTCCATAATCTTCTCAATAAGTCTCACATCACCGACTAAAACATGGCCTTTGTACGTATAAAGTGTAGTTATCATTCATCACACCGGGAAAACCACAATGCTTCTTAATCTTTTATGGTTTGCGGTACTTGTCAGAAGAATACAAAAACAGAATATTGTTTTACATATGCTCACAGCGTGTATTGAAGTCACTTACTTTTTTTTCTAGTTGTTGTCCCTTTCTGATTGTTCTGTATGAACATTAATTGTACAAAGAATTAGGAATATCTTATAAAGATTTGTGCATGGTTGTAAAACATGTTCTCACGTTGTGAATAAGGGTTTGAAATTGAGCCTAAAGTCCGTAGGGTCCATTTCCCGAGGAACATTAGTTCCCTCTGCTCTCTTTTGAGGCAAAGTAGATATTTTTAAACCCCCACACATTCAGTAGGGTCCGCTATGTTGGGCTTTTTCTCTCCGTTTGATAAGAGCCGTATTTCCCTTTTTCCATATTCTTCCCCTCCTCGTTACTGTCCATTAGAAGCTGCTGCTCATTGGGTGAAACATTTGGCGCATGCGTCTTCTTACTTGATCAGTAAATCTGTGATCGATACCGTGGTCTATTTGAGAAAGCCGTGAACGTGCACTTCCCGGCTATCTCCACCTGGCTTGACATAGCCACACTGTTCATCCTGGCTCGGAAACGTGAACCGATAAGCCGGGATAGAGGTCACACTAAGTCAAGCTGCGCTTTTTCATTTATCCTGGATATCTTTATTCTACTTTCGTGCAACAGGCCCCTGGTCTAATATAGCTAAAGTTAAAAAACAAACAAAAAAAAAACCTTAGGTAACATTCCCTAATCGTTCTTTAAAAGTTCATCAAAAACAACCTCAAAAGAACGTTCCAGAAGGTTGGCCGAAGGTTCCAAAATATTTTACTTTAGGCCACCTTTAGAGAACCTTTAGGGGTGTGTTTGCTTTATTAAAGCTTTAACAAATCTGAAAGTGTGTTTTTAAGACTATTTAGCCTCTCTATGATAACTTAATATGTTTTTATGAACAAACGTTTGGCTCCAACATAGTTCCAGTGATAGAAGAAAAGTCCCCAGTACATGACCTACTTTGTAAAAACCTAGCTGAGCACCAGGTGGTCTAGCTGTTGTTTTCACACAAACGCCTACTCAGACTATAAGTTATGTGGGAGATTTTGAAGCTAGGGGGATTTCTGTCCTCTTTTCTCCTTTTTTAGGTGATGACTTGTAAAGCCTCCAACATACAGAGACTGGTCCAGGTGGTGCAGAGGGTGGTGCAGAAGAGCTGCAGAACAGCCTGCCAGATGTTCTGCTGCCCCTTAGATACTCTGCTGTGTGAAAAGGTCACATGCTGTCCAGGTAAAAAATAATTTCTTTAACATCAATGTTATTAAGCTTATCTTGCTTCCATGCATATAGTCTATATCCACAACGTTCCACTTCCGGGATTGCTCCGTTGCTGCCGGAAATTTTCCCGGATGTCACTCTTTTTGGCCAAATGTCTGTTACCTTCCACTTTCTTTGTGTTGCCGTTCTAAACTCGGGTGGATTTCTGAGGACTATGGTTACCTGGTCCTCAGATCTCTGCAGGGTAACTCCGGACCGTACGCTTGACTATCTGCCAATATGAGGCGACTATCGTGTCCATCTATCCTATGGTACGTCCTCTTCTGCAGGGTAAATCCAGACAGCTAGCTAGACTATCTGTCCAATCTGAGGACTATGGTTACTGGTCCTCAGATTCTGCAGGGTAAATCCAGACAGCTAGCTAGATATCTGTCCAATCTGAGGACTATGGTTACCTGGTCCTCAGATCTCTGCAGGGTAAATCCAGACAGTAGCTAGACTATCTGTCCAATCTGAGGACTATGGTTACCTGGTCCTCAGATCTCAGCAGGGTAAATCCAGACAGCTAGTAGACTATCTGTCCAATCTGAGGGACTATGGTTACCTGGTCCTCAGATCTCAGCAGGGTAAATCCAGACAGCTAGCTGTCCAATCTGAGTTTTCTTTTGCACGACTAAAACAACTTTTGAACACATCCTCCCTGAGGCTATTTTGTGCCGCCAAAGATGATTTTGATTGGTTTACAAGAAATACCAATAAACATGTTTTTCTCCCATCCCAGAACTCTGTGTGGACTAGCCAGACCCTCCTTTGCAGCGCTGTGGAGGAAGGTCTGGCAAAGCGAGACTAAGCACATATAGGGACAGCTTAACAGAGCCACTAGCATGTCTGTAGACTTTTCAGTCTTGCTAAATTGGTAACATGTGTGCCAAAAGAGTAACGAATGTCATGTTCACTATCTTTACAGGTGAACCTCATCAACCTACAGGGGATCAAACTACACAATGTAAGTTCAACTGTTCATGTTTAATTCTGTTGTAACAATAAACCGTTCAGGATCTTTATACGTTCATTCCTCAAATCTCTTGGTTTGTTTCTTTTGTTGGTCTGTTTTCTTACAATTTCTTTTTTCTTATTCTCATTTTTTACTAGCCTTGTACGCCATCCTGAACTTGCCACATTGCATTTCATTATGTTGCTGGTCAATGTGACAAATCAACCTTTGAATTCTTGAAACATAACAGTGCTTTTATCATCTTTTTATGTACAGTAGCTGCTTGTACAAACTAATCTGTTGACATGTTTTACATGAATAAGAATAACTTGAACCTCATCTGTGGACTGAGTAAATCAGTGTTCATGCAGCATTGTTGGCAGTTTGTTTGCCACAGAATAACCTCAACCACTTTATTTGCTTTTGCCTTTCATTGAGGCTGTCAGCAAAATGTTCAGGAACTTTGCGATTGTGACGCATTTCTGTTATTACATCACTTGGGAACAACAACTTCCCATTCTCACATTCTCTTCCTTTTTCCCCTTTGTCTCCCTCGCCCACTCATAAACAGTGGCGCTTCAGAATCCACCATCTACCATTTTGATTGTGAACATCAGCAACTCCACCTTGATCGACTGCGTCATCGGGAACGACGCCTACCGATCTGCGGTGGCTGAAAGTCAGCCTCTAATGCAGGAACCTGAGCGCCGACGGCATGGTGAGGAACAGCCAAACCTGATTTTATAGAAATTTCGAGGAATTTAAAGCACTTTTGTCGATATGCTTTTGTCCTGATTTGATTCTTTAACAACACATGGGTGCTGATTGGATTTGTGTTGTGATTCAATAGTATTGAGTATTGCAATTTTCTTTTACATCTTTAAGAAAAAACTAAAGTTGAACAATCCATTTCTAGAGACAATATATCATGAGACATTTCTAAAACCTGATTGTTTTCTAAAAAAGAATGCACATCACATGTCAGTCAGTCAGTCTGACATTTATTACACTTGTAAATAAGTACATAACATGAATTTTCTGCTGGTATGTTTAGCCGGAAACTGTTTATGATGTAGTCGCCGTTAAAAATGACAAAAAAGAGACACAACACGACTGCAAAGAGATGCAAAACCACACAAAGAGACAAAACATATGGGGAAATTGCATTTATTTTTTAATAAAACGTCTTGTCTTCCACAAAGCTAGGGAAAACACTGCCCTATGCATGAGAAGTAAAAACATCTCATTTGTTGTTGTGTTACAGATCCGGCGAGGTGCAGCTGCAGCCGTGGACAGCAGGGGGCAGCACAGACCTCTGCTCCCCCTCCTCCTCCCCCTCCTCCCCCCCTTCCCTCCGCCCAGCCTCGGAGCATCAACATCCACAGCTCCCGTCTCAACTGTGTCATCATCGGAGACAACAACTACATGCACGCCGAGCAAACCTACTCCACTGACACGGAAGTACTGCGTGTGTGAAGCTTTGGCCACAAGGAGCGTACACACACACACACACACACACA
>NC_045738.1:22458759-22460691 GCF_008692095.1 Etheostoma spectabile | reverse complement strand
CACACACACACACACACACACACTACACTCTCTATCGACACTGTCATCTGGAGGATCTAAGTATGAGAGAAAACATTCTTAGTCTCCACCACCACTTATTTTTTTTTATTTTTTTTTACATTTCGGATTTGTGTCAGTCTGTTATGAGTTTGGCCATTGTGTTTTTTATATTTATTTTTTGGCCATTTTATTTATTTGACAAGAGAGATGAAGACACGAAAGGGGAGAGAGAGGGACTAGCATGCAGCAAAGTCTGCTTCTCCTACTACTTTTGCATTATTTAAGGGCTCATTTAACAATTATTTAAATTAGCAATATATCTGTAATTAATTCATTGTTAAATTGCAAAATGTCAGAATATTCAAGACCAAGTTGACATATTCAGACAACTTGTGTGTGTGATTCTCCGTCCAAAACCCAAGAACATTCACTCTAAAATCATATTGAATAAGCATATATGAAAAAGAAAAAATTAATCAACTGATTGTTTCAGTTGTTGTGTAGACCGACACTGCTGTCAGGGTTATGGATCTGGTCTTGGGCCTGACATTTGTGGCTACAGATTTAAAAATATAACCGTTGTTCATCACAGTTCTACTCTTCAAGTGTTGTAAGAGTGTCAGCACGCACAAACAGACCTCATCCTCTGCAGTCAAGGGCTTTCCTGTTTTGCAACGCGGGTTCTTCTGCTCCTCTGTCAGATGTGGGGACAGAAAGTTGGGAGCAGCTGGGAATTTTTACGGGGATGTGACGTTTTAGTGATTCATCTCCCCGTGATCATTTGATCTTTCTGTAATTGATGTCAGAAATTTGGACAGATACACTCTGTTAGGGAAGACAACTGGCTACAGGATTTATTTGTTATGTGAATTATGTATTATATGATATTATAGACTCACTGTTTTTAAACACGGTGTCTGACTAAAATCTTTATCGTGTCACGATAAAGGCGTTGACTTATGTTAAAATGTATGGCCTATGGTCCTTAACAGTAGACTACTTAGTAGTGTTCATTGCTGGCAGCCATTTCAAGTTCTCACATTTATACTGTACATAAAATATGGAATAAGAGGACTTTGAGTCAATGTGCTACATAAATGCTTTATATGTGATATGATGCCAGTATACTTCATGTGACCGTCACACAGTGTACTACTTATCTTGTTCTTCTAAAATATTTTAAGTTGAGTATTTGATTTTGTTGTATACTATATGTTTGAAATGACAAAAAGATGTTTTTTATTATAATAAAGTACAAAGAAGATACAGAGATGACTCGGAGAAAACTCATTTCTTCTTTTTCTTCTTTCCTTCCTTAGTCTTCTTTCCTTTCTTGACTTCCTCTTTTTTAAAACTGCCGAGGCCCCGGCGGACCATGCAGCCTCTCCACCAGGCCTGCAGCTGTAGGGTCAAAGGTCAAAGACGAGGGTCACAATCAGGGATCAGGGGCCGTATTACAGAAACGTTCTCTAATACGGTCTCTCTGTTTTGTTAAGATAAGGAGAGTCAAGATAGGATATTTCCCAACTTGGTATTAAAGAAGCAAATCCTAACTTACTTTAGTGATCTTATTCCATGCTATCTTATCTCAGGTCAGGAAATCCAAAATACTCAATCCAACGATTATCAACTTTAATGTCTGTTTCCTAGCAGCTGATGGTACACATTCTCATCTCGCCAAGCTAAACAACTTTATCGTTTTACTCGTTAAACATACTGAAACATACATGTACATCAGTCTTATTTTTATTTTTTATTCTTTCATAAACTTTAAGGGGGTTGAGATAAAATTAGGGGGGCTCGAGCCACCCTAAAAAGGGTCTAAAATCGGCAGTGATGCACATGTTCCATCAAAACAAGTTCTTTCCTGAGGCTATTTTGCAGAAGCAACGTTGCTCCTTTTATGTTTTTCTCCCATCCCAGAATGCTGTG
>NC_045738.1:22456532-22458749 GCF_008692095.1 Etheostoma spectabile | reverse complement strand
AGACCCTCCTCCGCAGCGCTGTGGAGGATGGTCGGGCATCGCGAGACCAATCATTAACCATTAACCAACAAGCAGGGAATGAAGTCCCAGATCTGGGATGAGTCCCAGCCATTTAGAAAGGTCCCAACCTGGGACATACTTTCGGCATTCCGCATAGGTGGACTACAGTGGACTTGTACTAGTTGCTCAGCAACGATGTTTCGTGCTTGGTTATGGGCACGTGCAGCCACTTTCCAAGAATGAAACTGCTTGCACATCCGCACAACCGGTACATGCACATGTACATGTCTGCAGCATCCACCTGCCAGGTTTTGGGCTATGTGTCTGCCTGCCAGTGCCTGGCATTGCCTACTCTGTGTATAGGACGACCGATCTAACCTGCCAGTCGTCATCGTTTGAGTGGCTTGTGTCACGTGGCTAACCGTGGTTAGTGCCCTCCAGCAGTTGGTTGTGAAAGCCAGGAACTTAGCAGAAAAAAAGAGCTTTAAAGTGAAAGTTAGGGCAGTCCAATGATTATTCCATAGACTGTATAATATTAATGAACAAAGCATCCGGTTTGGGGAAGTGACGCAAATGAGGAAGTGACTTAAACCTGCCTTCTATCTGAATTCCAGCAGAGGGAGACTCCTTAAACCTGAATTCTTTCTATCTAGGAGGTTAGTTTCTGTAGAAGTCCATGAAATATTTTCATAATGAGTTTATGCAACACAGAATGATGTTCATTTTTGAATTATGGTCTATAAAGCATGGGGTGTTTTAGGACGTGGCTATGATGTGATCGCCAGTGAAAGTGTGTAACGTAACGCCGAGTGTAAGCAGTTCCCCCCCTCACTCCTCCCACTCGTCTAAAATCGTCACATCCACAACCAGGATGGCTGCGCACGAATGGGCAGCCTCGACGACGGATAGCACATCTCCACAAACCAATGGTGACGTCACACATGCTCTGTCCATTAATATTATACAGTTCTGGGTCATCCGAAAGTTAAGTGTTTATTTAGGACTTTGGGAAATTAGGATGCTTGTGTATTACACTTTTCCTCTCTTTGGTTAAGATAGAAACATTGATTTAGGCATCAGAATTGACATCAGCTGTGTGCTGGGCCATCAAGTGGTATTTCAGATTGGAAGTGCTGCGATGGTAGCTCAGTTCACAACGACAAAACACACAGATCACTTTGGTCTTGTCAATCGAACATTTGGAAACTTTTAAAAAGGAAACTTTCCATCCAGAATCTTATTGGCGTCCATTTCGGCGTCTCATGCGCTCCATCCACTCAAAACCTAACGTTACTACTTTTTAGCCGGCTCGCAAACGGCGTGTTTGCGCCGTGCCTGTTGTTTTGTTTCCGGTCTAGCTAGAGCTTTATCTTGCGATAAAAAAAATTGACGCTGTTAAAATGGGTTTGCGTTAACGCCGTTAATAACGCATTGAACTGAAAGGACTAAAATAAAGACATTTGCACCATAAAGTGATGCAGAAAAGGCATATATTGTGATTTCAATTTTGCTCAAAAGTGAAGATCTCAACCAACCCCAACCCGGAAATGTTGAACCAAAAGTTACGCACTTGTGTATTTACCATGGTTACCAAACAGTTAGGATAGGACCTGCAAGTTAAAACGTTTTTGTAACACAGCCCCTGGTCGATTGATCTGATAGGATGGATCTGAGTTGGGACTGGATGTTGTTACCTTGGTAGCAGATGCGGCCAGTGCCTGCTGTTGACGCAGTTTCTCCTGCTCCTCCCTGTCCTCCTTCACCACCTGCTCCATCTCCCTGAACTGAACACAATTGAGCATCGCATTAACGTTCACCATCCCGCTCGGCATCGGCAGATCTTCGCCGTGTCATGTTGCGCACTAGGAGCTGCTCACCATCCTCTTCATCTCCATCAGTCGGTCCAAATTCACGGTTCTTTTGCAGCACACGCTGTTGAGCTGCTGCTCCGTCTCGTGCAGCATCTGCGTGGTTTGCTGCTGCCACTGCTGCAGCTGCTGCTGCAACTCCTGAAACAACAACAGCATTGTGATGAACATACAAAACATAAAATTTGCAACATGAACATATATCCCCCTTTCGTCATTACCACCCACCCAGACAAAAATCAAGAAAAGATGTAAATGTGCTGTATTTATATAGCGCTTTTCTAGTCTTACCGACTACTCAAAGCGCTTTTACATCATACAGGATACATTCACCATTCACACACATTCA
>NC_045738.1:22455645-22456522 GCF_008692095.1 Etheostoma spectabile | reverse complement strand
CTGCCGTACAAGGTGCCACCTGCTCATCAGATAAACACTCACACACATTCACACCCCGGTGCTGCGCATCGGGGTGTGAATGTGTGTGAGCATCAATGTCAAAGGAAAATGTGTCCTCAGTAGTTTTTGTTGTATCTGATTCTCAATGAGCTGTTGCAGAAACAAGCCTTGAGCAGTAAAGCAAAAGCTGTCAGTAGTTCAGTAAACATTACAACATTATGAAATATTGAGACTTTCTATCTTGAAATATTAAGACCTTCTATCTTGAAATATTAGGACTATAAGGACTTTCTATCTTGAAATATTAGGACTTTCTTTCTTGAAATATTAGGACTTTCTATCTTGAAATATTAGGACTTTCTATTTTGAAATATTAAGACTTTCTATCTTGAAATATTAGGACTTTTTATCTTGAAGTATAAGGATGGATTTTTTATCTTGAAATATTAGGACTTTCTATCTTGAGGTGTAGTGGAGTGGAGTAGGAAGTAGCAGCAGGGGTGGGTCTAGGATCAGACCGGGGGGGGGGGTCAGCCCCTAATAAGAACAGCTCTAGGTCTAGTGTCCCCGTTTTAAGTTTTACAAAAATAAAAACATTACTTGTTTTGGAGGTAAATATGCTTCTGAGCTGAAAATTTCCCCGAATTTTGTCTGAGAAATCTGGTCACCTTAAACTACTGTATAATGTATATGTAAATGTATCTATGTATATATGTCTTTGTATATGTATCTGTATAGTGTCTTGAGATAACTCAATGAATTGAAGTCGAAATACTACAGTAGAAGACTAATATTACTACAACAACTACTAGTAAGCTAACGCTTGACAGTGTTGATCAGAGTTACAGCGATTGAGGCAAATTAACACTCATTAACA
>NC_045738.1:22444980-22455635 GCF_008692095.1 Etheostoma spectabile | reverse complement strand
CCCCCCCCCCCCCCGTTCTGACAGTCCTCGTTGCCTCAAGCTTGCTCTACCAGCAAGGAAACTGTGATACTCAACAACACAGTGTTTTCCCACAGTGGGGGTTGTTAGGTTAGGTTTTAAATTAAAGAAAATATGCAATTTCATCATTTTGGACAATTATTATCACAATATCTGTGTCTAAAACTGTGTCTAGACTCCAAAAAGCCACAACTACATAATAATTGTAATAACATTAGTCTGTTGTTTATAGTGGTGTTGCTGTCCCAACCTTATGTCGATTTTGCAGGAATTTCTTTGCCTCCTCATGAACTCTCCTCTCCTTTATCACCTTATCCTGCAGCAGCTGAGGGGGAAGGAGATAACAAAAGACTAAGTGTAGATTTGTAACACAAGTCTGAGAAAAATGTATGTATGCTCATTTTAGACCATGCTAAGAAAGCTACGAGTCCTCCGTTTTTGGACAGAAAGGGAAGAGAGAAACAGACGGAGGACACAGTTTTTGGTACTGTTGCTGTTCAGGTCTGGACTCTGACAGTGGATCAATTTGAAAACAACTCCTTGGTAGGTAGTAGGGCTGAACGATTTTTGGAAAAATGGAATTACGATTTTCTTTTGCCAGACACTGCAATTCTATGGAGCTCCAAAGGGTGAGTTACAAAAAATATTGATAAACTATTAACAAAGTATTAGGTGTATAATTAACAAGGTATTTTAGTCATCTGTTGTAACTTCATAATAACCATCCAGACACTGTTTATAGACGTTTACAAACCAACTAGTAACCGTTAACAACGTGTTAAGAACATTTGGTCCATCTATCTATGTAATGTTTATATAGATGTTTTAAAAATGGTTTCATAAAGGCTTACAAACATTTTTTTTAATCATTACCCGATACCTAATATAGTATATGAGGGATATAATGTGTGTAACTGTTAATTTACAGTAATATTTTATTATTTATAATTGAATTGCTTGTTAACAGTAAAATGACGGTTTGCTAACAAATGACAATGTGATAAAGATGAATTAACTATCAATTTACCATCTATTAATGATGGTTATTATATAAAGTGTTACCAGCTAAAGTTCTAATAATAAAAAAAAAATATTCCAATAAAAAAAATCTGTACTTTTGTTTGAACTACAAATCAAACCAAAAACGTGTTGAGACAGTAATCCACGCCTTTCTGACCACTCGGCTGGATTACCGTAATGCACCATATATGGGGGCTAGTGGGTCCTCCATTGCACAAGCAAGTATGAGCACATTCTCACCTATTTTAGCTTCATCTCCACTGGCTGCCCGTCCATTTGAGGATTCTTATTAAAATTCTTTTATTTGCTTTTAAAGCCTTGAATAGGCTTGCCCCACCTTACCTCTCTGAGCTGCTTCACCGCTACACTCCCAGCTGATCTCAGGTCAGCTGATGGTGCCTAAAGCTAGGCTTAACCTCAAAGGGGACCGAGTGTTTGCTCCAAAACTTTGGAATGGGCTGCCTCTGTCCCATTTTAAACTCTTCTTAAACCCCATCTCTTTTCTTTGGCTTTTAACACCAGGTAGAGTGATGATCTTATTTGTATACTTGCATATTTTTACCGTGTGCTGGCAGTGCATTTTAGTTATTTTATTTTTCAATTTATTTTATTGCTTTTATTGTGTTATCTGTTTATTGTGTATTATCTTTTTGTGCAGCACTTTGGAAACTTTGTGCTATATATATAAAGTGGATCGGATTGGAATGAAGTATTTTCTGTTTTGACTCATTTTAACAGCAGCAGCTACACATTGCACCTTCTACGATCACGTTAAATAAAGTAATCCACTGAAAATAGACATTTCTGTAAACAATCTGTGATATGGATCATTATTCCAGAATGTATCCTAAGAAAAACTGTTCAAATAATAATAGAAAGAGGAATAAAAAATGTGAAACCAAATGTTACACGTTCAAACAACTAAATATTGCACGTTGGATTAATCGTGGGTGTGTGGGACTAACCAGGACAGGACTGGCATGGACGGACTGTTGGACCCACCTCCAGCTTGTCCTGCAGCAGCTTCTCAGTCTCACTGGTCTCCCTTTGTGTCTGCTGCAGCTGCATCTCCATCTTTTTCTCCATAAGCTTGTTCTTGTTGGCAGTCTTGAATGACTGCTCATCCATCTGACGATTCAGGTCTTTGGCCAGCCAGTGTAATTCCTGGTGGGGGATTGGACACCTTGGATTATGCACCCAGATTTACAGATTCTCACTCAACCCGAACAGCAATTCACGAGGACAGATTTGGTTTATGGATCTGCTCTAACTTTCTCACCGTCCGTTTCTCATTTTTCAGTTTGAGCTCCTCTTTCTGTCTCAGTAGAGTTTCTTTTTGTTTCTCCATGTTAATCTTTTCTTCTCTGGGTGGAGAGACACTCACATTACTTATACAACACAAAATTCCTCCTATCTTTCTCTATTTTCCCCCTTCTTCCACCCTTTCTTACTAGCAGTCATTTGCTCTTTTAAAAAAAGCATTATGTCTACAAAAATCCCCTTTTAAGGTTATGTATTCTTGTAATGATTAGTATTACAAGTATTGTTTCCAAATAATGCACTGATGAACCTTCTCGTGTTATTAGCCTTCTTCTTCTGCTCCTCGTCCTCCACCACCTGCAGCAGAGAGCTGAGACTCTGCTTTTCCTCCAGCTCTAAATGCAGCTTAGAAACCTGCTGCGAGATTGACTGACTGCAGGGAGAGATCCAAAGAGACAACTTAGTCCATAAAAATGTTTAAGCAACATAATGTCTTTTCTTGTTTGTCTGTACACTACTCACTCACCAGTCTCTTCTCAGCTTGGCCAGTCTGGCTTTCTCCTAAACACACACACACACACAAATCACAAAAAATGGAGAATAAACTAGCACAAAAACATTCACATCATCATCAGATCAAAGCAGCTGCCAGCTGTTTGACAGATGTGCATCTGGACTGTAAACACAGTAAGTCACCAGTGCTGCTGCAGTGCCTCGCTCCCTGTCCATCTGCACTGTCAGGGTATGTCCCAGAATGTCCAACTGGTCGCAACAGTCCTCCAACACAGCTGCCACTCTCACACTCTGAGTCCGGGATAAAGACATCCTGTCCAATGTGTTTCACACAGACAGGTACGGTTGATGAATAGTAAGGTAAAGTTAACTGGTAATGCAATTTAATTGAATTTATTAATTTGTTTGACAGGTACAGTGTACATTAATTAACATTGCTGTAAATGCACCAGAATTAGCCAAAAGGCTATTTTTTATCTTGTGTCCCTGGGGAGATCTTAAAATTGTCTACCTAAAAAACAACAATAAGAAGGTTACAGTCAACAGTACAAATATAAAGAGTATTAAAAGTAGTACAACAGATAAAACTCTTCAAATCCCATTGATAAATACAGTGTGCAAGTTTGCTAATACATACATTAGGATTAAAAAAAAATATTATACTATACATTGACACAACAGAGACACAAAGCATGTACTTTCGTCTGTAAGCAAGGTAAAACCAAACTAAGATATATAGCGTTATATATATACAGTATATATATGGAATCGCCCCCCTAATAGTTAACTGTAGCGCTAGCTAGCATGGTGCTAACATTAGCTAACGTTTACGAGAACTTTCCATCCCATGGGAAAAGACCAGCTAGCTAGCTAGCTAGCTACCGTTACTTAACTGTTACAGTCACTTACTTCAGTTCCCTCCGTAACAGTCACTCTCATTCTGGACGAACCATGCTTTATTATTCAAAACAAACAACAAATATCATTTTATATAGTTTGACAGTTTACATGTCACTATGGTAACATACTTTTTTGTCACTCAACTTTATTGAAAGAGCAATAACATGACAAAAACAGCAGCATTTCCTACTCGCCCCCCTAATAGTTTACTGTAGCGCTAGCTAGCATGGTGCTAACATTAGCTAATGTTTACGAGAACTTTCCATCCCATGGGAAAGACCAGCTACTAGCTAGCTAGCTACCGTTACTTAACTGTTACAGTCACTTACTCCAGTTCCCTCCGTAACAGTCACTCTCATTCTGGACGAACCATGCTTTATTATTCAAAACAAACAACAAATATCATTTTATATAGTTTGACAGTTTACATGTCACTATGGTAACATACTTTTTTGTCACTCAACTTTATTGAAAGAGCAATAACATGACAAAAACAGCAGCATTTCCTACTCGCCTTCGTCATGGATTTATTATATTAACGGGGCTTTGCTTCCACTTATCCATATTACTTTATTTATTTAGATAGTTATTATACAGTACATCTGCATTGTGAATGACACAGCAGAAGCGTTGTGCAACCCTGAATTGTAGAATGACAATAAATTAACATTGGAATTAACCTTAAAGTCTAATAATAATTATACTAATATAATAAAAAATAATAAAAAATACGAAAAATTAAAAAAAACATTGTGCAACCCTGAATTGTGGAATGACAATAAATTAACCTTAAAGTATAATAATAATTATACTACCACTACTACTACTACTACTACTACTACTACTACTACTACTAAAAAGAATACTAATAATATATCTACCGCACAAGATAAAGTTTTAATAAAAAAAGAATTAGCTGCCATCACTTATGGGTGAACCTGTCGTTATAGCAATAGTGGATAATGTTACATTTTTAACCATTTTTAAGTTAAATAATAATCCGTTTTTTTTTTCTCTTGTTGTAAAATGAGCATGCATTCGGTGTGACAGCAGCACCACACCACTGTTCACCTGCACATCTCACCCCCCCCCCACATTCGCATCAGATTATTTTGAACCCCCCCCACCCTCCTTGTCCCTCCCCTCAAGCCCCTCCTCTCCACGCCAAAACAGTGACAAAAAGTTGAAACTGAAGACCAGGGAAAATGTCAAATTGAAATAAAATAATAGAATTGTGAGATCATAACTTGTGATTTATTTATCAATTGTTTCAATGCCGATTTTTGTTTTCAATACCACAGGTCAATGTCACTGTTCTAGCTCCATAGACTCCCACCATCATCATCCTGACCTGCCTGGCGGGACATTAGCACCCATTTCCACGAGAAAGAAAAACATGGTTTTGCATATTTTTTTAAATATAGAACAAATAAGACACAGATACTTAGATCAAGTATTGCATTACAGTTTATTGTTGTAGTCGTCGTTTTTTGCGCTCTCTGCAGGGAGTTACAGCTTAAAGGTAATACAGACTGAGGGTACAAGCTACGTCGTAGTACATGCATGATGCAGTCACGCTGTGAGGTTTCTCCTGTGGACGTCCTACTCCTCCCCCGCACACACGGTACTGGGGTAGTTCCCCTCTCAGAGACACGGATCTACAGCTGTCTCACTGTCAAGATACACACACGCACACACACAGATACACACACACACACACACACACACACACACACACACACACACACACCTGATCTACAAACAAACCATTAGAAAAGTATGTACAGTTACAGTAGATGAATGTTCAACATATGAGCGTGATTATAAAAGGCAATTCTTAAGGCAGAAATATCTTAAGGAGGAAGATGAGGAATGTGATGAAGAGTAAAAGAAACATCCAGGCTAAAAGACAGGTAATTCGTTTCTGCCAATGAGACTCTGAATGAAGAAATCATAAAGGCATTACATTTAGACTTATAGTGCATGTTGCAATAATGTTATTTTTTTGCTGCCTGTATACTTATTAGGGTTTCATAAACTGTGAAAAAACATGAATATAAGGGGTTTTATTAGAACCGAGACACCCCAACTCAGAGTAGTTTCCTGGATCTGTGTCACGTGGGCGTCTCGTGAACGTAAACACTGATTATGAGCAAAAGTATATAATTGGCGCCATTTCTTACAAGCCACCTATCTCCAGAACATTCTGTTTCTGTCTCTGGACCCAACTCTCGCGAGATCTTGAATGCCCTAACAAAACTAATCTAATAAATAATAAAACTAATAAATATGTCCTTTGGCTGTGTACTGTAAGAACCAAACGTTAGCAAAAGAACATATGAATACATTATTCAAATATTACTTTTCATCCATCCACATAACGTTCAGTACACGTTCAAATGAGGCCACGCCCTTTTCGGAGACAGGAAGTGTGTACAGTTTCATATTGCCGCTGCTTGAAAAACGCAATATTTTGTGTAAAGGATCTTTCATATGACTAATCCTTACACAAATACAAGTCAGGAACTTAATGTAAAGAAAAGTAAATTAGTTAATATATGCTATTTATTTGCAATGCAAAGGTACATTAAAAAATGCTAAAATATGTCGATTTTTTCATGTAAATTATTTAAAGGTAAGATCCTCCACATAGTACTGCAGGTAATAATGTTTTTATACCCGCTTCTCTGCACATCTGAGTTATTTAAGTAAGTTGTAGATGAACATGAAGGTATGGTTAAGAAATGTGCTTTAAAGGCCCTAAAAATATACATATATATATATATTTTTTTTCATGTAAATTATTTAAAGGTAAGATCTTCCACATAGTACTGCAGGTAATAATGTTTTTATACCCGCTTTTCTGCACATCTGAGTTATTTAAGTAAGTTGTAGATGAACATGAACGTATGGTTAAGAAATGTGCTTTAAAGGCCCTAAAAAACAAACATATGTATATGTATTTTTTTTAATTTATGTTTTTAGTGGGTTTCTCACGACCAGTGACAGAAACTTTTGTTAAATTTAGAATAGTTTGGGTTATTTTATGAGCGATTTCTGTGGTTTTTGTTTGGCTTAAGCTCCTCTCACTTGTTGAAGTGGGCGGGGCTAGGTTGGACGCAGATGATGTCATGTAGTTCCTTGCACCAATCAGGATTTAGCTATGTTTAAACTGACAGTTGGTTTATAGGAGATATTCTCAGATTTGACACAAAGATTAGAGAAGATTTTTAGAGGAGGAGAAGTCTGTGAAAACAAGTTGTAAAATGTCTTCTGTGGCTCTGGAGGGAGCTGCCCTGATGATGTCATCAGGGTTATTTTGGACTCATCTTAGATTCTTGTAGATTTAGAAAGTTGTGGGTATTTACTAGTCAGGAACGTTTTAACAAAGGTGGAGTTGCATCATGGGAAATGTTGTTTAAGCTTGACCCATATAGGGACTAATGGACACAGAGACACACACACAGAAGGGATACACTATATCAGCCTCTGCAACTTCAATGTTCACCTTTCTTTTTGATAATCTGTCTCTTACAAGTCTACTTGCCAGAGCACTTTCACTTTCAATGCTAATTTAGTCCTGATTATTCATTTTGAAATATCGAGATTTGAAACCACGTTTTCAGAGGCTTTAATAAGAACGTTTAGCCCAGGTTGTCTTATAGTTTTGTGGCATGACAACTGCAAACATACGTCGGGGGACATCACTTTTCTTTGGGTGACATAGATTAGAAAGATGTTATCATTTGGCACTAAATCAGCATGAAAACCGATTTTTAAGAAGAAGAAAAAACAGCAAAAACGGATGTGAGGAAATAGAAAAACAGATATGCATGCTTTCAAGTGTGCTTAGCAAAGAGGACAGTGATGGAGCATCATCAGCCAAATAAAAGTCAAAATTAAAAGCGGAGGGTGACTTCTTTGAACAATCATTTACCGTAAACAAATGTGGAAAATACTAAAATAAAGCCCATATAAAATGTACAGTTTAATATTCCATATTTTCTTGAGTGTCAGTTACTGTACAATATGATCCCTCTGCCGGCCTGGTGTCGGCTGCAGTGCCAGTGCCAGTGCCAGAGGAAGTCCTTCTGTCTTGTGCTTGTTGATTTGAATGTGAGTTGGGATGACTAGAGGGGAGGGAAGTCCTTCCACTCGGACGCCATTTGTTGTCTCAACAGTTCTTCGCATCTCCACTCAAAAGCCTGTGGCCAGAGATTAAAGGATTGTCTATGATTTGCTGTAAAAAAAAAGAAATTTGATTGGCAGATCCACAGTATGCTGAGGTGTAAAGGAGCTGTACACGGTGCTCAGGACACGGCAACAAAAACCACACTGTCCACCACTGAGTTTCACGTCCGCCATTTTGACAGTTTTATCTGATTGAAGTTTCACAGTTCATATCCAATGTTGAGACTTTATAATTGTGCCATAGTAGCTGAAAGAAGCCAGAAAGAGAGATGAGTGAGAGTTCTAGATCTCCTTGATTGTCCGCTCAGAGGGCCGGTACTCCTCCCTCCCTTTAGGGGAGTAGAAGGACTGGGTCTTGCGTTTTAGGCGAGCCCTCTTGGTGGCCAGGGACAGGCTGTGCTTGCCGGAGGCGATAATGTCAGAGATGAACTTCTTGCAGTCTACACACACCTCCATGCTGGCCCAGTCCTCTGTCAGCTCGGAGGGGAGCTCCAGTTCTTCATGGGACTTTAGAGAGCCGTGCTTCGAAAGCCTACATGGAAGGAGGACAGCAGGAGACGTTATAATTATGTAATATTATTGTTATTTCTGTTGATTTTGTTTCAGTTTGGTTGATTTTGACCAATTGTTTAAACTTCCAACGAGTTGTAAGCTAAAGGCCGCTAAACTGAAAGAGATATCCATTCATCCATTACACACATACACACACACACATATATATATACACATATATATATATATACTTGTATATATAGAAGATATATACATACACATACATATATACACATATAATACACATATATACATATATACATATATATATCCACATATATATATACATATACACACACACATACATATACACACACACACATTTATAAATATATACTGTATATACTGTGTATATATATATATACACAGTATATACAGTATATACATATATATATGCTTAAATAATGCCAAGCCATGCTTGACCAAACTGTTGAAATGGGATAAATGTCATTTTGTTATCAAGGTAACGTTAGTGATGCTAAGATAAATACATTTGCAATTATTTATGAAATAAAAAAAGTATAAATATTCACTTTGAACACCATTTATTCAATGCTATTTCAATACACATTTGATGAAAAAATGATACATGTAGGATTTTTCTTTTTTTTTGTCATTTCTGAGATGTTTTCAAATTACTGTAATGTAAAAAATCTAGAATAAATATTTGGAAATAACACTAATGTAGTACTATTAATACTACTTATTACATGGTAACAAATTACATCTGTTGGTATACTAACACATTATTATTGTTATTGCTATATTAATAATATAATAGCATTATAACAGGTTTGGTAATTTTGATTTTTTTTTCTCTCTGTACAAATACCATGAATGGACATCCCAATTGTTTGGTAGAAGCCTGTATTAAAAATTTTTTTTCAGTATATGAAGAAAATACTACGATTGAAGGCCATTTTCTGTAAGTGTTTCTGCATTTTGTGATTATGAGCATACGTGTTTTCAGTTTTTTGTTTTATGATTCGCAGCATTTTTGGAACTTTTTCAATGTTGTATTTTACAGTGTGTGTTTTGATCTTATGGGGGCCGCTCTACCATTATATCCCACAAACTCAATACAGGAGAGTTTGCATTACATTAGGAAATAGCTTTCTCTCTTACTTGGATATGGTCTTGTGGATGCTGTGGCGCCTCGGGCTTCCGGAGGATTTTTCAGACTTTGCGGCAGCAGCTGCTGCTCCAGAGGCTTTTCCAGCTCCTTTAGATGCCCCTGTTGTTTCTACTTTCAAAGTGGGAGACTCCGTGGCCCTTCCTGCTGCTGACGGCCCCGGCCCCGGCCCCGGCCCCGAGCCTGGCCCCGACCCTGGCCCTCCGACCACTGAGAGTCCCTGTCCTACGGCAGCCATGCCACTCACCCTCTCCCTGGGGAGAGTGTTGGTCGAGCCAATGGAGTAGATGGGCAAGCTGGAATAAGGTTTGGATGGCAACCGCATCTGTTAGAGAGGGAAGACATGAATGTGACTGAGAAGAAGCATGATGATTACTGAGAAAGAATACTGATGAAAATTATAGGGCTATATATATATATATTTTTTTTTTTTATTATGAAACGTCATGTCCTCACTTCACAGATCAGAGGTAAGGCGTTTAGGTGTGTTTTCGGTAAAAATATTTCATCAAACTACTTCCATATCAGGGCTGGGTATCACCAATCATTGTCCTGAATCGATTTGATTCTGATTCACAAGGTCCCGATTCGACTACATTTCCTATTTGGTTTGATCAATCAATCAGGTTAGAGAAATTTGAGTTTTAATATCAATTTTTCTTGGATATAAAGGAGTTTTTTAGAGAGTTTATGCTATAAATTATACAAGCAAGAAGCAACCCTTAAATGATTTTTCTTTTAATAATACACCAGGTTACATGACAGATACATCCATGGTGAAAAGGCTTATATTAAAAGATCAATTTCTGGATTTTATTAAAGATGCCCTGCCACACAAAATTGTTTTAAATTGCATTTGTTGAAATATGTTAGGTCCATTTGTAAATTGTGTTATGTTGTGAATGTGAAGATGAACTGCTACCTTCTCTGTCAGCTCTAGCCACTGAAAAGAAATAAATCCACTTAAAAAAGCGGGTCAGTCTGATGTCATGTTGCTCATGTCATGTTCATTACTATTCATGAGCTGGGTAAAGGACGCTGATAGCCAGGCTCTCATTGGCTAGCTGTT